>NC_056743.1:1114046938-1114344438 GCF_019279795.1 Protopterus annectens | reverse complement strand
CTTACCAAATAAAAAGGCACTTTTACAACAGATAAGAAGGGTGAGAACTAAAAATTGTAATGTAACACATTATCCTGACCTAACGTTGGAAACAGTGCAGATGTCAATGTTTCCCCTAAAGAATGGTGAGTTCATAGAAAAGCGTATGGTGGACCCCACAGCCCAAGTTACTGTAGTAGTGTTTAGCACAGTTAACAATCTACACGATCTAAGTGTAGCCACAATCTGGTTGATGGATGGCACCCACTTCTGTAAAGGTACAATGTGTAGACAACTGTACAGCATTCATGGCATTGTCAAATATGGAGGTTACAACAGGTCTGTACCATTACTATACTGCTTAATATCTAAGAAGTCGTTACGGACTTACAACATGATGTGGCATTGTGTGCTTTATTTATTATCAGATAATCAGTTCCAACTGCGGTTGCAATTTATCCTTTGTGATTTTGAAATAGCAGCCCTCAAGAGTATTAGATGTAACTTTGCTGACATAAAAGCTAAGGGATGTTTGTTTGATTTTGGAATGAATGTTTGGAGGAGGGTACAACAGGCTGGTCTGGGTACATTGTACAACTCTAATCATACATTTCAGTTAGCGGTAAAATCTCTGGTTGTGCTAGCATTTTTGAATGAATCTAACATAATACCTACATTTCAATGTTTAAAAGAGACATTTCCAGAGGAAGGTAGTGAAATTGTAAAGTACTTTTCCGACTGATACGTTCTTGGCAGAATGAGAAAGTTTGCTACATGCTCTGTTGCACACTTCAGATTCCCTCCTTTATTTCCAATAACATTTTGGAATATCAGTGATTTAAATCGGCTATTTCTGCCACGGACTCAGAATTCAATTGAAGCGTGGTATCGCCGATTAAAGTGTTTGCTCAGTTCCAAGTCAGCAGATATCTCCGTCTTAATGTTTGCGTTAGCTAGAGAGCAGAACCGTGTTGATGGCTTATGGGAGAGATTAGTTGCAGGCTGTCTACCCTCACCTAAATGGAAAAAGCTTATTCAGAGGCATAATCACTTTCAGCACATTCTTGATCATCAAGCTGAGTATACCTGTAGGGAGATGGTGATAGCTATTGCATGGTTACTAAAGATGTGATTCCGTTATTCTCGTCGTGCCATTTCACATTGTTGGTTTGTGTTGATGTGTTGTACTTTTTTCTCTTCATCACTGAATCACTAGATAAGCAATACAGAATTGGAACATTGGAGTGTTGAGTTTTGTTGAAGTACTTGCACAATATGTTGCACTCCTTTATATGCACACTGGATGAGGTGTTTCTAGTTTGGTTACATTTATGTGTTTCTGGCACTGTTGTGGTGTTTACATTCGTCACACCTGCATATTTTGGTATTTTGGGTTATCGAGATTCTGCAGTTCGGTATTCTGCATTTTCGGGTATTTGTAACTTCGGTCTTGTGGTCTCGGTATATCGGGCATCAGTATTTTGGCTGTTCGATATATTGTAGTGATTCCATATATATATATATATATATATATATATATATATATACACACACACACACACACACACATATATATATATATATATATATATATATATATATATATGGATCTACTTTTTAATCTCAAAAGACCATAATCTCGAATTTCACTTAGTCGAGATAAAAATGTCGGGAATGCTATTTATCGAAATTTCAGAATAACAAATCTTAGAGTGCCGAACCTGTCGTAGTTTTGGTGCAGTGCTGCTCTGAATTGTATACTCTTCCTTTTAATGTGTAGTGGTTTGTGGGATGTAGATATGGCAGCCGATGTGTGGTTATGTACAGAAGCTTAAGGTAGGTGTTTAATGTCTAAACCTTTGGAAGAGAAATGTTTTATATTTTAAGTTGTTTGGGAATTTTTATGAGTAGATTGGAGTAGGTAGGTGACAGTTTGTGTGTGTTAGTTTTGTAAGTGGTGATTTTTGCAGAGGTATGGTGTGTGTGTTTCTTGCATGTATGGTTTTGAAAGTGTGCAATGAACGTGTAGGACAAGTAACGGTAGAGTTGCAGTTTTCTTCATCATAGTGCAACCTTGGAGCTGATATATGTAATTAGATGGTGGTGGGGGGTGCAGGGTGGCTTGCCCCCCTGCTTAAATGTAGATTAAAAGGTTGTTGTTGGTTTGTTTGTTGGTGTGGTTTTTCAAGGTTGAGGGAGGAAGGTTGTGCTTGTCTTTCATTTTTCGATGTTTTGAAAGTCGGTGTTTTAGCGTTTCTGGTTATTGTGTTTTAGACATTTTCGTCTTGATATTATGAAATTTGTGATTGTAGTCTTTTATTCTTTCGAGAATGGAAAGTAGATCCATATATATACATACACATACATATATATCAGTAGCCACACTCATCTAGACCGGTGGGCAAGAAAGACATCTGTCATACAAAGTGAGAATATATATTAATGTCATTGAGATAGATATGCTGGTGTGCTGTTCTGGTTTGATGGCAGGTGGTCCTAATAATTTAGGGGACAAAATCTAGTGTGCACCCTTCTTCTCCACACTCACATATATAGGTGTGTTAGTTGTGTTTTAATTTTTATTTTTCATCATTTTCCTTCTTTATTTTGCGGTTTGTTACTTTGATCAATTTAGTGTAGAGATACAGAATTTTCTAACTTGCATTTCAATAAAGTGACAGTTAATATGCTGGAACAAAACCTGGCCTGTGCAGAACAGAAGAATGAATCTGCTGTTATCAGCTTATTGGATCATTGAAGAAAAAACAGCTTTCAAAGTGACAAATGCTTGTATCAAATTATACTACTTGTCCTGAGAACACTGGAACCAAGAACTATAAAATGTACGTAGAGGCAAATGTCATGATTATAGCCTTCTAGGAGATCACTCATTATTTTTTAAATGTAGTATACAAAATGGAAAGGGCAATAGCCCATATGTAGCACTTTCCTTAGATAAAGAAGTAAATGCAGACACTTCAAGTAAGCTTTAATAAAGTGTAATACTAGTGTGGACCAGCATAAAGGAATCTGCAGGGTACAACTTAGAATTTTAAGAAAATGTGAGGCATTGCCCAAATTGTTACATCCCACTTTACTCAGACCTTAGAATAAAAAAAAAAAAAATAGCAGAAGGTTGGAAATGAACAGAATGTGCTTCTGCTGTTCAAAGGTTAACAATAATATCTGTAGAGTAACTGCAAGCTGGACACAATTCTCAGATGCTTGAGCATATGTACAACCAAATAAAGGCAGAGAACCAACGTTACCAAATCATCTGATCTAGTTGTGCGTAGCTAATACCTGCACATTTCACCTGACTCTCTTTTATTTACTAGTACAATTTTCACATTGCCTTTCTTTGGGTAATCAAATGTTCTTTTCAGAACAGTGATCCATGATCGTACCATCTTTTCTAAAATAACCTTTACATCTAATATTAGTTTCATCTTCTGTACCCCCAGACAAAATGCTTCTTGCTGTATCCTTATATTCTTTTACTTCAACCAAATCTTTTCACTTCCATGCATTTCTAGGGTCCTTCAATTCCTTCTATCCTTATTTTGAATAGTCAGTTTCCCGTCTTTCCTTATACATTTAGTTGAATATTCACCTTATTTCCTAATGGATGTTTAAATTTTATCTATTATTTTATCTTTCTGTAATACTTTTCCTTTATGCTGTTATTATACTCAGTCATTAAGGGAGAATATACTTATAATGTCACAATCGTGAGAGACTTAGACTCCATCAATGAATGCCTCCTTACAGAATATCAGAATGGAGGAGTTTCGTCTAGATATAAATGATAAATAGAACAAGGGTGCATAAACTTATGTGTTGAATCATGATGATGAATTGAACACTGACCCCATTTTATGTAGTGAAAGACTACTATAGAACATCCTTATGCCTTAGTAAACGTTGATCCCACCTTAAATGACACAAAAAGATGTGCAAACTCAATGTTCCAGGCAAATTACAGAAGCTTACCTGTAACATTGCAGGTTTAGCTGAGTACAGTTGTAATAAAAAGCACATTGAGGATAGGGAGGGAGAAAATTGTGAACCAGGTCCTAACGATAAACAGAAGTAAAGGTGGAGAAGGGCAGTAGAAGGTCATAGTTTAGAATTTTATGTTATTGTAGTCTCTGAGGGTTCCTCAAATATTGAAAAAATTGTGAGATATCACTGACTATTAGCAATTGGGGAGTGCCAGTAATACAACAAAAGGGCAGAGAAAGTACAGTTGTGTACAGTTACCATAAATGTAGAGGTTCGATTGTATTCAGTGTTGCAGTCATCACACTTGGGTTATCTGCCTGTAGTTAGCCCTCAGCCGGCCTGAATACCAGAGACTTAGTATTTCTGCGTTGGATGCTGTCGCTCCAGGACTGACGTCAGGTCGTCAGGGGCATAAAAACAGGCAGCCAATGCCATTACATCAGTTTTTCTTGCCCCAAATGTCAGCAGCCCCCCCCCAAATATAGAGCTAATTTATGGTGGCGAAAATACCACCAGTAAAAAGTAAATACCAATACCCCAGAAGGGGTTAGTAAAAGCCATAGATAGGAGAGAGAGATAGAAAACCAGGGGGCTGGAGGGAGGGAAACCAGGACTGCAACAGTGAATACACTTGAACATGTACATTTATGGTAAGTCTACACAACTGTACTATGTTCTTCGTGTTTCACTGTTGCAGTCATCACACTTGGGTGGATTCCCAAAGTTGAAGAAGGGTGAAGGCAGTAAAGAAGAGTTAGGGTTGGCTAGCATGCCTTGCAGGACAGCTGAAGCAAAACCTGACCTGGATTTGGAAAAGATAGGCAGGTGCTAATGCTTGGTGAAGGTGTGTGCAGAATTCCAGGTAGCAGCCTCCAGGATGTCCCTAGTAGGGACTCCCCTGAGAAATGCTGTAGAGGTAGATGTTGCCCTAGAATGTGTTCTGACCCCCCTGAGGGGTTGGTTTACCATGGTGCTTGTAGCAGAAATGGATACAGTGTGCTATTCATTTGGAAATAGTTTGTTTTGAAATGGCCTTGCCCTCTGCCCCTGTTGCAAAGCTGACTAGTAGCTGGTCAGATTTTCTGAAGGGCTTAGTCCTGTCAAGGTAGAATCTGAGCTGTCTGTGCATGTCCAAGGAGTGCAGGATCCTTTCCTCTTTATTTTGAGGATTAGAGAAGAAGGTTGGCACATGGATGGATTGATTGAGAGCCACACTGGACACCACTTTAGGCATAAAGGAAGGGTTAGGCCTGAGGGAAACCCTGTCAGCATGGAAAATAATGAAGGGCTCCACAGCCATCAGTGCTTGCAGCTCAGACACTCTTCTAGCTGAAGTGATGGCCAGAAGCAAGGCTGTTTTCCAAGAGGGGAATTTTAACTCTGCTGATGCAGCAGGTTCAAAGGGGGGAAGCATGAGCTTTTCCAGTACAAAGTTAAGGCCCCAAGCAGGGGTGGGTGCTCTCCTTGGTGGTCTTAAGTTGTTTGCCCATCTCAGGAACTGTTTAATAAGAGGGTGCGAGAAGAGAGGTGGCTCAGTGTTGTAATGAGCAGAAATGGCTGAGGCATGTATCTTAATGGAGGAGAAGGACAGGCCTTGTGGAGTAGATCTGCTAAGTAATCCAGGATAAGAGGCAGAGAGGGCAGTGCTGTGTCCTCTCCTTTAGATTGAAATCATGAGCAGAACCTTTTCCAGCTATCAGCATAGGATTTCCTTGTATTGGGTCTTCTGGCTTCAAGAATGACGTCCAGCACCTGTTTGCTTAAGGTCGCTGGGGGGAGAATTCAAGGAATAAGCCAGGCTGCAGGATTTTGGGTTTGCAGTTGTGGATGCAGAATCTTCTGAGAGAAGAAGGTTGAACTCTGGTGTAGGTGCCAGGGTGGCACCGATGTCAGGCTGTGCAGGAGTGGGTACCAATGCTGGCGTGGCCAGTCTGAAGCAATCAGAATTGTCCTTGGTCTGTCCTGTTTTATCTTGAGTAATATTCTTGAAAGGAGGGGCAGAGGGGGAAAGGCATAGATTGAGAGATTTACCCACTGAAAGATAGGACATCCACTTTCCAGGCCCTGCTGTGAGGATTCCTGGTGCAGAATTTGCTGAGCTGGTGGTTGTAGGAGGAGGCAAAGAGATCCACCTCTGGGGTCCTCCATTTCTGGATCAGAAGGTTGAAGGTGCTGTGCTCCAATTGCCACTCATGTGGGTCTAGGAGATTTTTGCTTAAGTCATCTGCTAGTAAGTTTTGTTTGCTTGGCAGGAATTGAGCTTGCAGATGGACTTGAATGTCCAAGACCATGTTCCACAGGGCCATGGCTAGCCTGCAGAGTGGGTAGGAATGGGTTCCTCCCTGCTTGTTGATGTACCACATAACTGTGGTGTTGTCTGTTTTTATTAGCAGTTGTCCTGGAAAGATTAGGGATCTGAAAGCTGTCAGGGCATTCTGTACAGCTAGCATCTCTTTTTGGTTGATGTGCAGATGAATCTGACTTGGGCTCCAGTGGCCCTGAATACATATTCCATCCATGTGTGCCCCCCAGGCATAGTCTGATGCGTCTGTGGTTAGGGTCTGGGCTGTTTGGGGTTGAGTAAATGGAAGTTCCTTGTTGTGGTTGCATGTTTCTGCCCACCAGAGGAACTATGTCCTTAGACAGGGTATGATAGGAATGACTGTTTCCAGGTCCTGAGAATGTTGGCACCAAAGACTTTTTAAGTACCATTGGAGTTTCCTCATATGCAGTCTTGCATATGGAATCAGCAGTATACATGAGGCCATGAACCCTAGGGCCTGCAGTATTTTTCTTGCAGATAGCTGGGTTCTGGTGGCCATTTGTTTGAAGTAGTCTGTCAGATAGACTTGTTTTTCTGAGGTGAGAAATGCCATTTGGGAAGTTGTGTCCAAGCTTGCTCCCAGGAATACAATCTTTTGACTGGGTACCAGTTTTGATTTTTTTTCGTTGATGGTGTATCCTAAGGAAGTGAGAAGGTTTTTCACAAATGTCAGATGCTGCAACAGCAATTCCTGACTGTCTGCCTGAATCAGGCAGTCGTCCAAGTATGGGTAAATTTGGATATTTCTCTGCCTGCAGTATGCAATGGCTGGAGCTAGGCATTTTGTGAATACTCTGGGCGCAGTATGTAAGCCAAAAGGAAGTGCAGAGAACTAATAATGCATAGACCCTGTCCTGAAACTTAGATACTTCCTGCATGATTCCCTTATGGGGATATGCAGATAGGCTTCTTTTCAGTCTAGGGTGACTAACCAGGCATCCTTGGCTAGCATAGGAAGAAGCTGTTGCAGGGTAAACATTTTGAATTTTGGTACCCCCAGGAAGGTGTTGAAAATGGAAAGATCCAGGATTGGGTGCCAAGAACCCTCTTTCCTGGGTACCAGGAAGAGTCTGGAGTAGAATCCTTGACCCCTCTGTTCTATTGGAACTGGCTGAATAGCTCTGATATTGAGCAGGGGAAAGTACTTGCTTTTGAGCCTCTACCCACTTGTTTGAAGGAAGGTCTGGAAACCTGCTTGGGGTTGACAGTCAATGGAAATAAAATTTGTACCCCTGGGACACAATGTTGAGGACCAACTGGTCCTGAGTGATGGACATCCAGTTTTTTGCATGAAGGGCAAGTTTTCCTCCTAAGGGCACAAGCAATTGGGTAGGGCAGGGCTGGGAAGCGGAGTAAAGAAGTCATTGTGAGCTTTTTAAGTAAGGAGGAGGCTTACCACGCCCTGCTTTAGAAGTGGGGGCACTCCATTGCTTAGATCTCTGCATATCCTGAGACTGAAGTATGGGTGGTCTGTTTCCCCTGGGTCTGGTTTGAGAAGGGCTGGAGGGGGCTGGAAAGGACCAGTGTTTGGAAGGGCAATGCCTACTAAATCTAGGGGGTTGCACTTATAAGACTTCTTTAACAGTGTGCATAGACTTAGCTTTTTCTTCCATATTTTTAAGAACCTCTTCTGCTGTGGTGCAAAACAAACAGTCCTTATTCTAAGGAGCGTCTAGTAACTTTTATTTGACATGGTCTGGCAAGGTCTGCTCCTTCAGCCAAGCATGTCTTCTCAGTACAGAGTTAGTGACAGCTGCCCAGCAAGATGCTTCTAGGGCATCAAAGCCACACTGCAAAGTATGCTTGCTGACTTTGCTTGCAGAGTGCATAAGCTCCTGCAAGTCTTTATTTTCTGCACAGTCTGAAAAGGTTGCCACTTTTTGTTTAATAAGTTCCATAATATGTTGCTGGTACTTCAGCATGTGAAACTGACAATTTAATGCTCTAATAGCAAGAGTTGCAGAGGTATATACCTTCTTACCCCATCTGTCCAAAGCTCTGGAATCCCTGTCCGAAGGGGTGGAATTATTGGCTGTAGTAGCCTTGATACCTTTAGGGCCCTGGGAAATGATCTCTGGGTCAGCAGTAGGATTGTTGAAAAGAAATCTGTGAGTGTCAGGTACTCTGTAGTAACTGTCTGGTTTCCTAGGGACAGGAAGAAAAGTGTCAGGAGTATGACTGGATCCCATAAAACATCATTCACAACATCCAGGACAGGGGGTATTGCTAAGGGCCTGTGTTGAGGCAGCTCTAGAAATTCTCTGAGTCTCTTTTTGGACTGAGGATAGTCTTGGCATTCCCAGTGGAAATACTCTCGTAAGGTATGCAAGATTTCACCAAAAGAAAAATCCTATGGAGAGGAGGCAGAGGGAATGGATTCCTTTGCATCTGAATCCTTATAAGCAGATAAGCAAGTCTTCATAATCATAAATTTCAGAATCATCGGACTCCTGGTCTGTAGAAGCTGAAGGGGACTGGACTCTTTGTCTCTTAGCAGGGGAAGGCAGACTTCCCCTAATCAGTGTCATAAGGTCTTCAGCCATTCTAAGCATTTGCTTTTGTGGCATGGGAGCAGGTGCATGCGCTTTGGTCGGTGGTTTTCTAGGTGTAGGGCATACTCTGGGCCTAAGAAACTCGGTAGTTTTGGTTAAAAAAGAAGTCATCGGTTTGAGTTGAACATTGGTTGAGTGAATAACTGCCTCAGAAGCCAGCACCAGCTCAGTGGCTCCGGACCTATCCAAGGTAGAGACATTCGCAGGTTCCATAGTCGATGAAGAGTCTCGCAGCATACCGGACTCTGAACGGTCTCAGTAGTGGCCTGCAAATCCACTGAAGTGGGCATCAGGGGCTGCAAAAGCACCTCAATGAGTACCGGTGGACTGGCAACTAGCTTAATGGAAGCGTTGTCAGCAGTTTTGGACCTATGCAGTCTGTCTCTGTCTTTATATTTGCATTTTTTCGGAATATCGGTAGTTGGATGGTTTACCAAAGCCATTTCAGAATACAGAGATCGAGAACAAAAGAATTTACCAAAGAGAGCCCAACGACGAATGGTTTGGGTGTTAAATAAGGTACAAAACCGACAGAGAGGGACATCATGGTCTGGGCCTAAACAAGTGATGCAGTAAGAATGAAAATCTCTGTGAGGTATTAATTTTCCACAGGAAAGGCAATTGTTAACTTTTTCTGACATTGGTTAGAGAAGAAAAAAGGATCCCCATTGGGGTATTTAGCTTTAGAAGACTTCAGGATTATTAAATTTGTAAACGAAAATTCAGGTAGCGGCCGACCGGCACTTGTGAACTGCTTCTGCTTCGGGCTCCTTGGCAAGAAAGACTGATGTAATGGCATCGACTGCCTGTTTTTATAGCACTGACGACCTGACGTCAGTCCTGGAGAGACAGCATCAGATGCAGAAATACTAAGTCTCTGGTATTCGGGCCGACTGGGGGCTACCTGCAGGCAGATAACACAAGTGTGATGACTGCAACAGTGAAACATGAAGAACATCGCATAATCTGTGATTCTGAGTTGTGTATTAATTAAGAATATTATTCCAACAAACAACTGTGAATTAGTAACTTTAAGTTGTCTACCGGGATACAAACACAAGGATGTACACAAGGCTGTATTTTATTTATTTTACTTTTTTGTAGCTTGAATTTGTTAACTAGGGTAGAGCACTGATCCCATTCAATCTATTTCAGACTCAGCCTGAGAGTGAACACAATAGATACACGACAAACACAGGAATACATGACAAAATGCAATATTTACAAAGTGAATATCAGTGTTGACTTCAGGGTTTAAAGACAATAGATTCATGACATTATGTAAAAGTGAATGACTATATATATATATATATATATATATATATATATATATATATATATATATATCTATATATATATATAGTCCCTATCAGTTGATCAACTTTTCAGAAACTTGAAATGCATATGGTCGAGACCATATAATTAAGTTTTTGAAAACTCAAAGCTTTTGAATGTAGATTGCAGTACAGCAAGGACTGGGAACTTTACCCTTTTCTTCACTGTAGTGGGATATAGGAGTTGGTATATATAATTTGCAGGGGGTGCAGGGGGCTTCCCCCTCCATAAACATAAATGTAGATTTTTTTCCGTTTTTTTTTTTTTTTTTTTGATGTTCAAGTTTTCAGAAACTCGATCATATAGTCTCATCATATGAATTTGAGGTTCTGAAAACTTGATCATCTGACATAGATACATATATACATATATATTATATACATATATATACATATACATATAGAATGGATGTCAGAGTTGGCACACTAAAAGAATTACAGTGAAAAGTGGAAAAGCCGCTTTATTTTGTATTGGTTATATTCTGAAGCATTTGTTTTACAGTTAATTTCATTCACATTTATATCCTCGTTTTATTGCTGCAACTGATTTGGCAAAAAAATTATTATAGCATATTTGATTGTTTTAGCTTCACAGTTTACTCAGGCTTTGTCTGTCACCAAACCTCCAGCTGATACCATGGTGGATAATTGGCAATCACTTTCACACAGGTGCAAAACGTTGAGGGTAAGCAAAACTAACATGCTTCTTTAGAAGGGCAGCTTCTTCTTAATATGTTAGTGAAACCACAATGTTATCAATTGCTAATTTTCAATGTAAGGTGTTCCACCTGCAAGATATAATTGATAACTAGTCTTTGTAGTAGGGAAGAATTGTCTGTTGTTGCATTTATCATAGAAATAATTTGGCTTATGCATTAGTTTAAGGAGTAAAGCATTGTTAATTCAGTCCTTCATAATAATTTGTAAGGAGTTTCGGCTCCATGAAAAATTTCAGGGGGGCATTGTTATCAACAAATTGAATGTAGAAGCAACACCTTTTTGCATCAAAAAGTGTATAACTTTACATTGTTTATGTTAAATAGGTTGTGTCTAACTTCATAGCTTTGTTATTTAAGCTTGCTTCAGAATATGACCAATACACTTCAATTAAGTTGATTTATTAAAGTTATTCTTATGCGAGAATATCTATGCCTGTATGATTGTTAACTGCACAATTAAAGATGTAGGCAGAACATTATTAGATCACTGGACATTCACTGTTGACAGTATTATAAATCTCAGCTGGACAAAAGGATCTGAGTTAATTTTTACTGGCATTGCTTACTGATGTGGCTGTGGGTTTGACAAATACTCCTAGACAGCAATGTTTGAGAAGTGATAGTAAAGTTATATTTCTATGGGAAAAGCTGCTGAATAACACAAATGTGTGTTAGGGATGCCATCATTTGGGTATCAGGGCTATCAGAGCTTTAGATCACCATTTAAAATGGCAGTCGAGAATTTTTTAGAACACTATTCTGGAACTCAGCTTAAGCAGATCGTGCAATTCCACGATGAAAACAAATTGCCTGTTACTCAACTTTAAGAGTATAAAGAATAAAACCAGTGAGTTTCTTACTGCTGAGAAGTGGTAGCCATGATGCTGTCGGAATGACTGATTCATGTTATAACAACATGAACTATCTTACCAAATCCATGGTTATAAAGGATACCATAAACAGAGGTAATAAGACAGGTGGGGGTGTTTCAATATGCTTTAAAGAGGTTATTTCTACTGCTGTAATCCTGAATTTGGCAGTGAAATAGTTGATGTTAATATACAATTTGGTAAAGATTCTTATGTGGTTGTTGCCTGTTACAGACCACTGAATACCAATAGTTTTCATAATGACAAAACTGTGAGTGAGATCTGCAGTTGTCATGATAGAGGCTGTTTATTTGTTTCATTTATTCACTCGGGTTCTCTGGAGGTACAAGAGAGTATCTGGAACAGTTTGCTGGAGAAATGCCATATTGTAGGCTGCAATAAAATTATTAATATTCCTTCTCAGGGAATGAATACACTGGATATAGTACTTTCTTAATCCTCGGATTTAGTTATGGAATGTTCAGGTGTCCCCAGTACAGGTAAATCTGATCACTTGGTGCTGAACAGAATCTGAGTTTACAGCAAACCCCATAAAAACATAACACGTTACTGAGGAACTTCTGTCAGGGTAAATATAATCTAGTAGAAAGTGACATTAAAGTGGAAGAAGTGGAAGCAGGAAGAGACAACAAGTGGTAAAATGCCTCCAACAAGTAGAAGATCTTTTATGATTTTATGGATTCCTTAATAATCCGACTGATTCTACTCAAAACCACGACAGTTAATAATAATGATAAAAAGTGTCCGTCTTGCCTATGATGGCCTCATTCCTTCCATAGGTGTTATAATATGAAAAAGCACCTTTGGTGAATGGCCAAGGCACTTTCATCACTGGAATACAAACAAAAATATAAAAGAGGAACTCAGATCTTGAAAACATTTGTTAGGAGACAGAAGGTAAGTTCTGACAAAAGATTAGATAATTACGTTAAGGACATTTGCAAAGCATTTTTTAAGCATGTGCACCAATTTAAATGAAAATATTCAGGAAACATTGAGTTATCTGAAAATAGCACTGCAGTGGAACATATTAGTGTAGCTATTTCCCTCTGCAAATACCTCTTTGACTGTTCTACAGCTCCCATTAACAGTGCACTTAACGATGAGTCTGTTAGCACTGCCATCTGCCTTGAATTTTGATGGAAGCTACTGAGATGGCAGTGAAATCCATCAAATGTAATGCTGCAGCAGGTCCAAATTAATATAATGGGCACTTTCTATATAAATCTTACCAGAAATAGCAAGCTGCTTAGCTTATCCTGTTCAAGACACCTTCAGTAATGGTAATATACTTGACAGCTGATAAAAAGCAATAGTTATACCAGTACCAAAATGTATTAAAATACTGCTGCAAACTTACCTAATCTGTCTGATAGCAGTGCCACAACGTTTTCTAACAGATCTGTCCCTAATTCCTATAAACATGAGACAATTGTTTGATTTTATGCAGCTTTGATTTATTGCTGGAAGATCATGTCAAATTAATCTATTGAGTTCCATTCCAATGTGATAGACATCTTTGGGAACAATCTCTCTGTGGATGAAATTTATATACATGTAGTCTAGCCCTTTGATTCTGTGCTACATTGGAGTCTTCTTCAGGTGATGGAAAGATTGAAAATTAACAGTTTTATTACTGTGAGCATTAGAAAATGTGCATGTCCAAGAGTCAGCTTCCGGTGATTTCTCCTGTCCACCTGGTGAATCTGGGCATACTCTGGCAATGCAGCAACTGCCTCATATATACAGACAACCCTTTCCTCCTACCACCCAACACTACAACCTGCGAGAGATGCACTTACATAGCCAAACTGGAAGCAAAGCTCTCTCCAGCCAAGATTGTGCTAGACAGTCAAGAGGAAAAGTTTAACACCAGCACTACACCTCAAGCAACACTTAGCCCTTCAAAACCCACACCATCAACACCCACACATAGCAACACTGAACCTACATATGCGGAGGCCCTTAACATTAACCTGCCCAAGCAACAAGGACCTCCGAAGCTGAAATGCAGACAAACACCAGTCACAATCAAAGTGACACAGAGCTCGCAACACCATTGTGCCACCCAACAACAGCCCCTAAGGCAAGACAACGTACCCAATACTTTAGTCATAGGTGACTCTATAGTCAGGCACACTGATGCCTCACTCACCAGGCTGAACAAGGAGAAAATTACAGTCAGCTGCCTGTCGGTGCAAGGATCCGCTACATAACGCATGCACTTAAGTCACTCTACAACAAGTACAAATATTGTCCATGTTGGAGTGAATGACTTGAGACGTACCTCCCTGGACTACATGAAAAGAGACATGGAAGAGCTCTCAGATCATGTGGCCCAGGCAGGTATGACCCTAGCCCTGAGTTACATTCTGCCTTCGCCCAGAATGATACCACAGTATAAGGACAAAATGATTGACTTCAACAATTGGCTAAGCTTCTGGTGTCATTCAAAGGGGGATCCAGTATCTGTCTGCCTGGGACAACATGATTAACAAGCCATGATGCTTTGTCAGAGATGGTCTGCACCTGTTGCCCCTGGGATTCAGGTTACTGGCTGAAGCTTTTGCCACCCCTATAGTGCCTTTTTTAGGCAAGGTTCAAAGGACAAAACCATCACTGTAACAGGTACAAACATACAAAATCTGAAGGTAATGCTACTCAATGCTAGAAGTCGAAACCTCAAAATGCACTCTCTTGAGGCACTCCTAAAAATGGAGAACATCGATATCTGTGCAGTAACTGAGACCTGGTTGAAGGCTTAAGGGAGCACCCCTGCAATACCAGGCTAGAACTCTTACCACACTTCTCGGCCACCAAACCAAGACCGAAACACTAAAGGTGGAGGAGTGTCCAAATTCACCAAGGATATTCACACCTCCAGGCTAGTTGCCCAACACAATGCATCTGAAATTCTCCAGGTGCAACTAACACTAGGTAAGACTGAAATCCAAATTGTAGCTTGCTACAGATCCTCCACTATACCCCAAAATTCTCACTACACCTTTCTAAACATACTGGAAAATATTAAAATACAACCAAACACCCTAATACTGGGTGATTTCAACTACCCTGCCATTAACTGGGAAAACTACTCGGGTACCAACACCTTTTCCCAACGGTTCTTGGAATTCATAAAGCCCAATGCCATGGATCAACTAATCCATTGTCCCACCAGGAGCTCCAATATCCTAGATCTGGTCATTACCAACATGGGAGATAGATGCTCCACACCAGTGGTCACCCCCTCATTGGTCAGGTCTGACCATAAGCTAATCACCCTTGACATCCACATCCCACTCCCCCCAACCCCCAGTAAGGAAACCTCTGTAAAAAACTTCTCCAAAGCCAACTTCATGCTACTCAAGTCAGAAGTGACAAACTTCATGACACCCATGCAGATGGGAGCTTAAAGTTTGACTGCTGAATCCTACACTAAGGCACTGTACAAGCACATCAACTCATGCATGAATCATGCCACCAAAATAGAACCAAGATGCTCTCGTCCAAAAAAAGGAAGCCAAACTGGTGGTCCCCTGCCTTAAACAAACAATACAACAGAAGGAAGAAACTGTTGCAGAAAAGAGGAAAATCCCATGATGCAAAAAACTCCCATACCAGCCTCAGTAAGAAGCAGAGATCCCTTATAAAATCCTCCAAAGCTAGTTACGAAAATAAATTGCCAAAGATTCCAAAGACAACCACAAAGCATTCTATAGTTATGTCAAGAATCTAAATGTCAATGCTCAGATCTGCTGTGAGCTACAACAGAATGGCATTAAATATACTGATCCTAAGGATATTGCCAATATCCTGGCAGACTGATTTAGTGCCAACTTCACCCCTCTTTCACCCCCTAAAGGGCCCATCTCAATACCAAAAGATTGCCAAATTCTGGTAATCACAGACACACAGGTAGAAACCGCACTCTCCAAAGCAAAGAATACAGTATTCATGGAACCAGATAACATCCCGGGCTGTGTACTACAGGAACTACAAAATGAAATGGCACCTCACCTAAGTGTCATGTTTAATCATAGCCTCACCTCAGGCTTCATGCCCACTGAGTGGTGCACAGCTACAGTTATTCCACTCCATAAGGGGGGACCCACCTTGGATCCTGGGAACTACCATCCCATCAGTCTGACGAGCCTGATCTGCAAGGTCATGGAATGCATTATCATGTAATTTATAAATAAAGACATTGGCAACCTTTAAACACTGGACCCCACCCAGTTTGGGTTTGTGAATGGCCGATCTTGTCTCCTGAACCTGATTGACTTCTTTGAATCAGTCTCCAGAGCTGTGAACGAGGGTAAGGTGGTCCACACAGCTTATCTGGACCTCGCCAAGGCCTTCAATACCATCCCCCACTCTGGAATCATAGATAAACCTACTAAGCTGGGCATAAATCCCTCTGTCACTTGATGGATTGCCAACTGGTTTACTGACAGAACTCAGACTGTAAAAGTAGCAGACTCCAAATCCAGCTCCAGACAAGTGACAAGTGGAGTACCTCAGGGTTCAGTCCTGGGACCGCTCTTGTTTGGCATCTACTTCTCTGAAGTACAAGCCAACACTAAGGGACTCTGGTTAACAAAGTTCGTAGATGACTGCAAACTGGGAGCCATTATTGAATCCCCAAATTATGTGGATATTCTACAAAACGGCCTTACAGAAACAGATGCTTGGTGCCAGAGCCATGGGCTCAAGCTTAATGCCAAGAAATGTATAGTTATCTCCTTTGGGAAAAAACATGTACCCATGAATTACCACACAGGTGGCAGTACAGTAAACACTGAAAGTGTGATGAGAGACTTAGGGACACAGGTGGACAGTGGTCTCACCTTCGATAACCACATCGCCACAACAGTCAGGAAATCCATCTATGTGGCACACCTCATCACTAAGGACTTTTCATCCAGAAAAAAGGAGGTCATTGTCCCACTGTATTCATCCCTCATTAGACCCATTTTAGAATACAATGCCCCATTTGGTATGTACCTCACAAGACATCTGCAACAGCTGGAAAGACCGCAGCAATACCTCACTAAAAGAATCACAGTCTTACAGCAGATGTCCTATGCTGACTGTCTAAAAAAAACTCCAGCTGTACTCTGTGGCATATCGTCTACTTAGAGGCAATCGCTGCTTAACATACAAGGCCATGTCAAACCCTGAGCTGTTGGGCATGCTCCACTTAAAGAAATCCCAATCCCTCAGAGCCACATGCTCCAGGGATCTAAACCTTGTCTTCACAATGAACAAAACATGCTGGAAGGATAGGCTCCTGACCCAGAGACTCCCCATACTCTGGAATAGAATGCCCATACATGTCAAGCAGACTGCCTCCTTGGCCCACTTCAAAAAGAACCTTGATGATTGGATGGGAGATAGGAAATTCACCCCGGGATGTCATTCGCCCTGCTAGACAGGGGTCCAGGGAAGTAAATATTGTGGGAAGAAATATCCAGGGAATTGTTATGGCTAGTCTTGTATAGGCCCTAGGGCCAATAGCCTAGTACCAATAGTACCAATAGTACCAATCTATGAACCTATGAGTGACATAAGCTATAGGGTTGGAATAAGACAGAAATATTCAGATGAAGCAACTGTGAATGTTCGAGCCCCATCAGGATTCTGTTTTGGGGCCTTTGGCTATTTAGTTTGTTCATTTACACAATTTCTTTCTGTAAAGATGTTTTGAATAGTAAATATGCAGATGATATTAAGATCTGGTTAGTGGTCAGAAATATCAAACAACACTGCTCTCTGCAAAAGTACATAGATATCATATATGAGTGGTCAGTCTATAAAGAAATAGTGTTTAATTTCAAGAAATGTAGCATGATGTATTTTAGAAAAAACTAACCATGATTATCCATATGCAATAAATCAGAAAAAAAATTCAGTTCTATCATCTGTCAAGAGGCTATTTGCAACTGTTGATGAAAAATTAAGTCAGTAATCATGTTACTGGTGTTACACTCAAATGTTATGGTATCTTGAAGGATATCTTGAGAACAATTAGTAGCAGAATCAGTAAGGTGATAACTCTCTTCTACACTGCTCGTTAGACCATGTGTTGATTATGGTAAGGTTGCTAGTATATTTTGAAAGTCTAGTATATACAAATTTAATATATGGCCTTCAAAGGATGGAATATATGTATAAATCAAAGGCCCAGAAATTATACTGTGTGACATATAGATTAATGAGGGGAGACCTCATTTTATTGTACAAATGCCTGAATGATGAACTAATAGCATATATTTAGGGCACAGAATTGTCAGATCACAGTGTAAATATCAGAAATAGAAATCTTTTGGTAAAGTTGCTAAGTGCATCATTAGTAATAAATGATAATTTCTTTATTGATAAGATGAGTAAAATCCGGCATTCCCTACCATTGCATACTAAATTATCACAGCCTCTTGCCACTCTCAAGAAGTATAAATAACTGAGCTGGTGAATCTGTTTATGAAAGGTTTTATGATGTTAAATTCCTAACTGGCTTATTGAAAGGCTTTGAGTTGCCACTTATAATACATTGAGCTCTGAACACTGAACATTGTTAATTGGATAAATTCTCAGATGGTTTTCAGCCACAACCCATGTTTCAAGAAAAAAGTAAATGTAACATATGTATGGAGAGTTTAGTACTAGTAATTAGCCAGCATGAATTTAAGAGGTCTGAAGAAAGTGAAATGCCCATGCAGACATGAGGGGGACATTCAAACCTCTGCACAAAGAGTGACCAGAGTCTAGGGCTTAAGGATTTAAGCCCACTGAAGCAACATGCTAAGCAACTTCTTATCTCCATAGATTACAGATACCCAGAAATGACCAAATATGTCAGGGAAGGCTTCAGTTGTGACCTGTGCAGTGGCACTGAAATCTTTAGCCCTTGAATCATCCTTTGTCCCTCTGCCTCACATGATTATACTTACAGGTTACTGCACACTGCAGCATCTTAATAGGTTCATAGGTAGTTACCTGGCATGGTCTTGGAGACTGGCGCAAAGCACTGTCAAAGTGACCTGGTTAAGGTCACACAACATGTCAATTAAGGTGGAAAGTTCCAAACCCTGTACCTTTGGAACAGGAAGCCTTAACAAATCAGAGCTTGTTAGTCCTCTGCCCCAATTTACAGACACTGTTTTTTTAGTTTCAGTGATAATTACTAGGATTGCAGTCCTGGAGGCAATTATGGAGCCTAGTTCAATTTGCCTGTTGCTGCCATACACTGTCTAGTTAACGAATTTGTCCAAGATAACATAGTAGGAAAATGAGGGTAGAGGAATTCAAACCTTGTACCACAGGAGCTATAGCCTTAACCCCCTGCTCCAACTGCCAGATACCCTAGCCTTTTACAGCATTTAGAGAGAAAGAGGTATGGAATAAATAAGTCTTACAAGCCTTTTCTTTGCAGCCGTCACCAAGACTGCATCTCTCAATCTATGCCGCACAATCTTCTTTCTACCTAAAATGTAGTGATACTCTGAAAACCTACTCATGACAGACAGGCAGAGTGCATTTTCAAAATGATAGAATATAAATCAAAAGTCAATTTTAACACAGGTATGGGAATTAGATAGGACAAAGATAAATAAACAACATGGCTTAGCATAAGTGGAGATCCCCAAGTGCAATTAAAGTAAGACATTATGCGTCATGAGAGAAGATATTACAAAAATAACACAGTTCCTATATATCTAATATTGGATCCATCAAACAAACATAAAATATAAGTAAATATTCCCTAGCAGTGAAGCTTGGCAGTGAAGTTGTACGGAAGGCTTTCTACATAGCCCACCTCATAAAAATGGGTATTTCATCCAGGAACAAGGAGGTCATAACGTCCCTGTACTCCTCCCTTTATCAGACCCATTATCGAGTACAATGCCCCCTTCGGCATGTACCCTGCCAAGCACATGCAGCAGTTCAAGAGACCACAGAGGTTCCTGACCAGGAAAATCCAGGGTCTCAAACAACTATCCTACACAGATAGGCTAAAAGCCCTGTCTCTTTATTCATTCTCATACAGACTGCTCAAAGGTGACCTGTGTCTGGCATACAAGGCCATTTCAGACCCAGCCTTGATGGAGTTGATGCATATCTGTAAGACAAACTCCACTTGTGCAACCCACATGCAAGGCCTTAACCTGGTCTGTGACATTAACAGAACTTGTTGGTGGGATAGATTTATGTCCCAAAGACTCCCCATTCTGTGGAATAAACCTTCCTCTCCATGTCAAGCAGAGTACATCTCTATCCCTCTTTAAGAGGAACCTGGATGATTGGGTGGGAAAAAGAAAATACGCCCCTGGTATCCCAACTGTGTCCCTGCTGGACAGGGGAAACAGGTGCTGACTTTGAGGGAACATGGGCGAAATTCTTGGCTAAGCTTATAAGGCCTCCAGGCCAATAGCCTAGTATCATCCTATGAACCTATGGAAGGCCTGCACATACCTCTCAATTAATATGATTTACTTATAGCATTATTTTTGGCCCTCAGATTTAGCCTTATTCCACCTCGACTTACTGATCTTCTTCATAAAGTGACCAGGGCATACTTTATTAAGTATATAAACTTATTTTATAGAAAGATTCCATATCACTGCCAGTATAGATGTTACTGTATATGATGGCCTTTTATTGTGAAAAATAAGAAAGTACTCCTGTTTTAGATTTTTAAAATCCAGTGGTGTGATTGTTAAAGGCATGCACTTGCAAATCAACAAAAAGATTGATTGGCACATTTATAATGAATGTTTGGGACAGTACCTCATTGCCAGAAAGAAAAGGCAGGGACATGATTGATGCGTAACTCACTGATGCATATAAAAAAATGCAGGTTTGCTTAACATTTTAACTAAAAGATTCCAGAATAAAGAGGTCTCTGAATAATCTGCCAGTGTAGCCAGATGGCTAAGGCTATGGATTGTTAATGAACTTCTTCCTGCAGTCTTGGGTTTGATTCTATCAATCCCTACTTGCATACTGAGCAACTGTGCAAGTCACTAAATCAAACACTGCTTTCAAGTTTCTCTTAAAAACAGTCTTAACTTTCATGAACTTGCCTGGCAATTTACAAAAATAGCCATGTGGAAGATGGATGGACAATGGTGTGGGGGGGGGGGGTGCGGGATTTGCCTGAGTGGTCTGATGCCTTCTCATCCATCCTTGTGTGAGAGGAGGTGAGCTTTCTGCACCAGTTGTCTTTAAATGGAGGGTTGAGGTAATAAAGGTAACAGTCATTGGATGGGTGATGCATGCCACACATAAGCTAGGAGGAAGTTCAGGAATAGAAAAAGGTCTGTCCTTAGGATGCACCCTAGGACAGCAGCACTTGTGTGGCTCACTAACTGTCTCATGTATAGGTATAGACAAGGACAGATGGGACCCTCGCACAAATGATGGCACACCAGTAGTTGACTATAGCATGTGGTGGGAATCCAGTAGGTCAGCTGGCTCTCACCTTAGCCAGGGAAGTCTCTCACCTTGACTGAAGAATGAAAGAGCATGATAAGGTGGCCTGGGTGAATGTTAAAAACAAAAACAATAATAGTCAATTTAGACTCATGAAAGTGTGAGGTATGAAGAGGTGCTTTAAATTTAATGAAGCAAGCTAAGGAAATATGAAGGTGTTACTGATTAATGTGAGGAGCCTAAACAAAAAATGCCACTCCCTACAAGCCCACCTCACCATGGAGGATGTAGATATCTGTGTAGTGGCTTAAACAAGGATTAACTCAGTGGATGACACTCCGGCTATGCTGGGCTATAATGCCTTCCACATGTCTGGAACACCGCAGGTGGGGAAAATAAGGTGAAACTTTCTCAATCATCATCCAGAAGAGACTCATTGAAGGACGGTAAAGTAGCATGATGCACCAGAATTTCTTCATGTCTAAATGACCATCAGAAAGGTCCCTCACCATATAATTAGCTAGCTATAGAACTTCCTCTTTGACCTGAGAATGTCACACCACCTATCTACAGGAACTGGAATCACTCATACACCATTCTGCGAGATGATCTACGTTATCCAAGTACAATCTGAGAAAGCTATACCACCGCCATTGCACAAGGACAGAGATTCCTGGACTTTGTCAATGCTTGGAACAATTAGTCAGGGTATTAATGAGGAGGAACAACATCTTGGTCTTAGTAGTATGGGGTTATCTTACGCCACCCTTGTGTATCTTCATCACTTGTTAGATCTGACTATAAAGCAATTTCCACAGTAATAAAATTGAAAGCCGATACCACTTCAGTCTAAGATATCTTTACTAATTTTCTAAGATAAGCTACATACTGCTAAGTGATACATTGGCAAGCTTCAGATTCCCACCAAATCCAGTTAACTTCACTGAATAAGTGAAAATGACCACCACCACACTATAACCAGCATGTAAACAGCTATATAAATACAGCCATACCCTGTAGGAACAAGCATAGTGCACCCTTCCACCACCACCATAGAACCATGATACCAACAGGATTTTCAAAAAAAGGAAGAGACTTTTGTTCCAAAGTAAGAAGAATAATTCCCAGAATGATACAGCCCTCATTACTGGAATAAACAAACTCATGAGCTTAATAAAATAAACCAAAGCCAAGTTTAACTGTAAAATAGCCACCCAAGTCAAAGACAATCACAAGGCATTTTTAAGCTATGTTTGTAATCTGAAAAGCACAATGCAGCAAAGAGTTGAGCTGATTGTGAGCAATGTTACCCACACTGAGACTGAAGCTATATTGAACCTACTGCCCAATAAATTCAGCTCATACTTTCCCCCCTCTATCCCCTCCATCTGTCATGCATGATATACCTGCAACCAACTCACCTCTACCTGTCACACAAGCCCAAGTCTTAAAAGCCTTATTAAACAGCTTAAAAATATTGCATTGGTGGGCCTGACAATATCCCTGAATGCATATTAAATAGCATAAAGCATGATTTAGCTAGCTCCTACCAACACTGTTCAACCTCAGCCCCCATACAGGATTTGTACAAAGTGAATGAAGAGCAGGTACAGTGAATTCCCTGCACAAGGGAGAACCTTCAACAGATGCAGGCAGTTTATAGATGCATAAGTCTATCCAGCCTCATATGCAAAGCCATGAAAAGACTTATCATGGAACTAATCAATAGGGATATGGGAAACTCAAATCACTGGGCCTGTCATATTTTGAATTCTTCAAGGACAGATCATGCTTATTCAACCTGGTGGTAAGAGAGGCATAGATATCCTCTCAAAAGTGTGTAAGAAGCTGAATAAAGGAATAGAGCTTATAGCATCTCTTAATATCTATAATATATACAAAGGATCTGTACACAGTTTCAGTTGAACCTTTCTTTCTATGCTCAGCTGTGTAATGTCACTGAAGAGATGCAGGAGTAAAGTTAAAACTCTAGTGTGGATCCTCAGGTCTATATTATTCCTCGAAATAGGTATTCTTTGAATATGTATTCATTGACAGCTAAACATTGAAATTCATTACCGTGAATCATGGAATCAATAGTCAGTAATCATGCCATAAAAGAATCCCATCATATAGACTAATGCAGCAGAAATCATAGTTTCCCTACACAGCACCAGCTCAGCTTGCAAATTCAGTGCATTTCTGCTAAATGTCCATCGGTCCCTTATGTCGAAATTCTTAGCAAAGTGCAGTCATAATGAATTCTCAAAACATCTGACTGATCACAACTTCTCTTTAACATGACATTGCTTTGGCCCAAGGCATAAAACTACAACACTAACCTTCATTCACTACTTACAAACTAAACCTGGCCTTTTTAAATCTACCGGAGTACACATCCCTATCTGGTAAATATTCTGAACACTGTTAGCTACAAGTACATTTATATATATTTAATACTTGTGGAATTTTGAAGCATTCACTAGGCTGGCTTTATAGATCTTTAGAATTCAGGATGCAATAATGTAATTTCTCACCTCAGCCTTTTCGTAATGTGTTCTGTTTCAGTTTTTTAGTTTTTTCTACATCTATTGTCTGCACTTTCCTTTTTTTAACGAATGAGGTTTGGAACAAAATCAGCCATCAGAACTGTTACTTTCCTTTTTGTGAGGTACATAGGCTGCCCTAAGGGGCAGCAGTAACAGCCCAAGTTACCCTCTCACATCTGGATTGTGGCAGGCTCTTAGGTGACCTGTTGACATAATTTAGTAGCTGCTAGTTGTCACGTGAGTGATATTACACCATTAAATTGCTTACTTTCTGTTGTCTCTTTCTTTGTGATATTTATCTGAAAACAACTTTTCGGTTTAGAATTGTTAACTTATGTAAAGAGAACAGCTATATGCAGAGTTACATTTAGTTCTTTAAAAGTTAATACATGAAACTGTTTTTTTTTTATTCCTGTACAGCCAGTTCTTCTTACTAAGCTAGTTAAATCATATGAATCAGTTTGGTTTAAACTGCTTCTCAGCAAGTTTCTTTTTCAATCACTCATGATAAGAAACCAAAATCAGTACTGCTTAGTGAGGAAATGGTATAAAAAACTGCCATTTAATTTTCTTTGCTGAGCAGCGCAGTTTAAATTTTTGAGAAAAAAAAAAAACGTCACTAGAATTCAGGACCATGTCAAGTAATTAAATTACATTTATGCAAATGTTGACAGTCCAAAGAAACGTTTCTTTTTCTTTTTTCTCCACTGTTGCACAACTTTGCAGTAGGTCTATATAATTATGGGTCTAGTGACCCCACACAGGAGTTCTCCGTTAAAAAAGCCTACCTCTAAAGTTCACTGAAAGTGGTTTCAAATAATTTACTTCAGAGTATTAGCATTTGGGGAATTAGTTGATGAACTTTAGACGTGATTCCAAGAATTCACTCCTCTGGCACAGAAACAAACTTGTTTGTATAATATTGTAGCTGGATAAAATCAAAATATATTGAAAAGAAAGAAAATAAACTTTTTTTTTGCATATTTAAAGAGTGTATGGCAGAATAATTTTCTCAAAGTAAAGAAGGTGGTTAATAAAATAGTCAAAATTTAGACATACAGGAAGCTCTACAGCATTATCATAAAAAAACAAGAACAACATCATAAAAGCCCCTCCATAAATTTGGAGACCACTTATGAAAATGCCTAAAAAATCCTGACTTTTCAGCAATGACTATAGCAGCTGGTGTCATAAAAAATGCTATTAAGAGAAACTGTATTTACTGTGAAAAATAAACTGTCAAATGTAGTTGTAAATAAATCTTAAACCATTTGGCTTTATAGTAACATATACATCTGAAGGCTAGTAGTACAGAAAAAATACATTTTATTTCTGATTACAGATAGTTCAAATTCCATTACTTTTAATGAGGTCTCCAAATGTTCTTCTTTTTTAAAGAGATCTGCTATCTAGAATTGTTGTTCACAGAGCTTGAGGGTCAAAAGGGTATAGCATAAAAACAGCAGAAACTTTCATTAAGTTATACAGTGGATAGGATAACTTACTATTTTATTAAGACATCCGCGGTGGTGGTGCTGCGGTAGCATTGTTGCCTCACAGCAAGACGTTCGATTCTCAGCTACAGCGTCTACTGTGGAGACATGCATGAATGGGTGTACCTTCGTTGAAGGTTGTGCGTTAAGGCCGGCAACTCAGCACGTAAAAGTCAACTGCCAATCATTAGCGGACCGGAGTTTCGCTGTGGCGACCCCTAACCGGGAAAAGCCAAAAGACACAACTAATTCTTCAGTACTTATGTAACATCTAGATCAAAAAACTTGTACATAGAAATCTTGTCACATACAGTCTTGTCTCACACAATTCAGCACAGTAGTAGGAATTTTGTTGAAATATATTTGAAACACAGAGTGCATAATAATGACACAAACACAACTAAAAACTGAATTGTTGTAATTGTTGATTTTCTTAAAATAACACAAGACCTGAGATACTGCATTACATGTATGTATATAGACAGAGCGAGAAATACACCAGTGTATATATACAGATTATATTCATTTGATTGTCAGCTCACTTTATTGACAAGAAAAGGTGTGATTTACTTATTTATTTATTTTAGTTTGTTTACTGGGGTAATATACTACCCACGGTAGTGGTGCTGCGGTAGTGTTGTCGCCTGACAGCAAGACGTTGTCGCGTTCGATTCTCAGCTAGAGCATCTTCTGTGTGGAGGCATGCGTGAATGGGCGTGCCTTCGTTGAAGGTTGTGTGTCAGGGCTGGTAACTCGGCATGTAAAAATCCACTACCAAACATTAGCGGACCGGAGTTCCGCTGTGGCGACCCTTAACCGGGATAAGCCGAAAGACACAACAACAACAACAACAACTGGGGTAATATACAAATCATTACAGGACATCTGCAGGCACAGCCCGGGTGAAGAGATTTCACAAAAAAAAGAAAATAGAACAAATTCACAAATACATAATAATCATAGAATGTAGAACATCCCATAGACATTGATACAATATGTAAGTATGTAAATAATATTAGCACAGTAGAAAAATCAAATAATTCATTTAATCTAAAACCCATTTGATCAACAGTACATTTGACTGACACTCATTGCATTGAAAAGGTATGAAATGGTATAGAAAATGATTGTTGGTATGGTTTGGGAGGATAGGAATTACAATGCAAATTATTGCTGATCAGTATTTTTACCATGAAAATTCCCTTTGTTATGGTGTTCCACCATGTCTAGACATTTAAATATGTGCACCAGCACTGATTCAATTTGTAAGGAGCATTCTTTTCTCTCTGTGGTTGTGTGACTATGGAGTTAGTATATTCATGTTAGGGGGTGTAGGTTTCAGTGTGGCATGCCTCCTGCAAAAAAGCTTTTGGAGGTATATTTAGTGTGCATGAAATTGTCGATGAAGTTAGTGTTGATCAAATGAGTTTTAGATTAAATGAAGCACTGTTTTTTTTGTCAATTAAGACAAATGGTGATGTAGTTAAATATAACCATACATGCATACCTATTCAGACATATAATAAACACTAAAATGCAGTTAAAAAGACGTAAACCATTAAGTATTTACCATGGTATAACAATACATGGTTTTGGAATGTGGATTGTGCTAGCATTTGCTCATGATTGGTTTTGAAATTTGATAACTTAGACTTTGTCCTCAGGGCTGAGCCACTCAAGACATGTGTACATACCAGTGTAAATGACATTCAGTGCAAATGACTTTGTTCTAATTTACTCAGAGGTAGACACAACAGCTGACATTTTTTTACTATCCATTTTAGTTTCTATTCTGCCAGCCTGTCTTGTTGGATCTAGTACCCAAAATTCAATTAATAATTATAAAATTAAAAAAAAAGCACTTTGCATCAACATGCATGTTTTGACAATAAGAGGTATAAAATTCTGTTATCTTGATTTATTAACTATCTGTAATCCTAAATGATTTACCAGGAAATCAAACTTTTTACAAGAGATAAAGCAAAATTATGAGGCAAAATCATGGCTCGTCTGTGAAATCAGGGACAATGATGGGTATACATTGCTCTTCAATGTGGTAACTAAAAGTGACGTACCCCTGCTTCTGTTTGATGATTTCTAAACACAGTTACTGATCTAGTTTGGCAGTACCAGTGTTGCATTACTATTTGCTGAAGTTTAAAACTAGTATTATGCATGTGTGTGTGTGTGTGTGTGTGTGTGTCTATGATTTTTATCTTGGAACACACCCAATAATGCCGAGAGACATACATTATGCTTCAGGATATCAGTAAAACATGTAGTTAATGGTAATTATATTTCAAAAGTTAGACATAAAATGTATTACAGAACATTCAGACACTTAGGTCTTCTAGGAGTCTGGTGGCCCCCACTCCCCAGACTATATAAATGTATTTTGACTTGGATTTAGTGGAGGCCTCTGCCTTCAACTGAAGCCATTCAAAAGCCAGCCCTGCTCAGATGTGTATGAACTAAAGGATGTTGTATGTTTTGTGGGGGCTGGGGCTTGTGTGGTCATTGCTTCTTTAATTTTCCTCACAGTCAAACCCTAGAGGTGTGCACAGGAGGTCAGTATACCTTGAGTTTAGGCTAGTGACAGTATGGTCATTGTTTCTTTTACTTTTCTCACAAACCTCAGAGGTGTACAAAAACATTTACTATAGCTTGTGTAGGAGCAGTGTACTGTCTTGGAGCAACAAAGTGGAATATATTACTGTAATCATTGATTCATTTTCCCCACAATCACACACCATGAATGAATACAGGTGGCTGTCTTTGGAGTTAGGTGCGATGTATATGTAAGACGGCAGCAACTTCACACACATGACGTCTACCATCTGAACCTCTGTTTTCATCCAAATCTAATGCCATAGGGATGCTTCAGCAGTCACTGTCTTTTTTGGGGGTATGGAGGCAGGCAGTATTCTGGTATTTCATATAGGATCTGTATATCCTCACAACTGGCTCATTTATTGTGAGCTACTATTTTGTCTGCTTTGAACATTAAGTCTTGGGCACAATTTATTTCTTCCTTGAAAGAAAAAAAAAGGTAAAACTCTTTTTCTTACTCATGATTTTTGTTCAGGCCACCGTTGGATTAAAAGTTGGGAAAATGCTCAAAAATGCATCCCAGAGCAGCTATAACCCAATGGCTTCTGTGGGCCCTGCCTTAATTGAGTTTACTGTACTGTCTTGGTCAGGAAAGGTGTGGTGAAAGGATACAAGGAAAACTAAAGCTGAACCACACTGAATTTCTTTCCATAATCATAATTTCCTGCTCAAGGTATCATTTGTTGAAAATATTGTGTAAAAAGAAAAAAATAAAATGTACTTCAGAGCATATAGAGAAGTTATGGCTATTTGAAAAGTTTAAATTTGAGAAAAGGAAGAAAAATGTGATGTGCATGGTATGGGGAGCCAAGATGGGGAAACAGAGGGAAGCACTGGAGTGTGTGTGTGTGTGTGTGTGTGTGTGTGTGTGTGTGTGTGTGTGCATGCGTGCGCGTTGGGGGGTAAAATATTAGACAGCTCCTAGGGTGCCATTTCACCTGTGTGTGTGTGTGTGTGTGTGTGTGTGTGTGTGTGTGTGTGTGTGTGTGTGTGTGTGTGTCACGTGCACACTGGGGGGGGGGGGGGTAAAAGAGTAGACAGCTCCTAGAGTGCCATTTCACCTAAGTCCAAACTTGTACATAGAGTCATTGTAATGTAACATTGTCCCAACTAAAGGCCAGTAACTGTGAATGTCCCTTTGTGAGATGGACCAACATACTGTGGTACACAGGCCTGTTGTATTGTAAGAGCACTGTAACTACAGGTCAGTCTGTGCATAGTACTCCTAAATGTTTGCAGTATAAACTAGATGGCTGTTTGGGGGGTTGGCAGTGATATGGTGATACTTAGACTAGAAGTGTCAAAGGGTTCCCCAGCTTGACATGTGCTGGAGGCCTCCAAAATGCTAACACCAGCCCTGGTAATATATGAACATGTATGGAGTCTCAGACTCATGAACATGGCCTTGGGTTCAAGTCAATGTACTGGGGATAGAGGCAGAGGCCACAGCAGTTCTCATCAGTACACTGAATGAGTGGGAGCATGTGATAGCCTCAGTTTTTCTCTAAGCTGACCATGTTTAGAAAAGGCAAAATGGAGTCAAATGCATGTGCGTGTGCTCAATCATGCAGAATAATTCCTTCCCATCTAACTTCATCTGGAGCAACTTATCACCTCAAAACATTCAACATTTACTAAATGTTGGTACTCACTAGCAAAGGAATTATTATTTCTGCAAACCCCCCCCCCCCCAAAAAAAAAAAAACAAAAAAAAAACAATACTGCTGCTAAACTGCATCAAGAATGCATAAATGATGTTCAGGTGTAATACTCCAAAAAGGTAACAAAGACAATACACAACAGCATTTGCAATTCTAAGTAAGATAAAAACCTGATGATTTCTTTAATGGCTTTATCAACCATGTAAATGAAATCTGAATGTATTCCTTTAAAAATGTAGAAGGAGAAAGAAATGCATAACTTAAGTAAGAAAAAGAGAAAAAATGTGGGTGAGACTTGTAAATAATAAGTCTACCTAGTGTAATGTTGCTGCTGTTTAACTGGGTTTGGTTGGGGGTGATGTCACACCCCAGAGTAAGTGGTTCTTAACCTCTGAACCACAGCCCTGCTCATACTTTCTTCATTCTGCTACTGGCACTTCAAATGATGGCAGCACCAGTGAAGGCATGAAGCTGCATTTTGAGCTTGTCAGATAAAAAGACCAAATAATACTCTGCATTCTGTGAGATGTGTACCTGGATAACATCCAAGAATGCATTAGGGATTCTGACTGGAAACAAATAGATATCTGGCAGGAGTTGGTTAAGCACCTGTCATCCCTGACAGGGATCACTCACTCTGGCCACCAGTGTCATCACAGGTATGATGTCCTACAGAAGCATAAGCCTGACCAGCTGTCTGAGTGGGTTGATGTGGTATCAGCAAGAAGGCCAGAGTTTTATAGTAAATATTACTACATTTTTGGAGGGGGTAATTTTAAACATAGGCTTAAAAATCAACTATAAGAAGTTTGCATAATTGGCGGTATTTGGTAGAAGAAATATGTGTAACTGGAAATATGGACTTAGAATGCTATTACAATAATGCAAAAGAAAGCATAAATGTATTTTTACACAGAACTGCATATGTATTTAAATATAAGGAATGTTTATGTGATAGCATACTTATATACAGATATATATGTAAGAATAAATAAATATAGGTAAGTATGCATATATTTAAGCAATAACCCATGCCTGGGTGTGGGTAATGCTGGATTTGCCCATGGTTGGTGTGGTTTGGTCATGAGGGCGAAGGCCGAGTGGCCAAACAAAGGCAACCGTGGGTAAATCCAGCATTACCCACACCCAGGCATTGGGCTATTGCTATTATACAATGACATTATTTAAGAAAAAAAAACTTACTTTTCTTAAATAATGGCATTGTATAATGCCTCCGTGCTGCCCTTCCGCAGCTGTCTGGTATTCTGCTGAAGTTCTGATGTACTGCGCATGCATACGCATACGCAGTACATCAGAGCTGTGGAGAAAGCAAGATCTCCGTTACTTTTTAGAAAGTGTCTCGCTATGTTAAAGGAGTTTAACATAGTGAGACAGCTTTAAAAAAATTGCTATGTTAAACCAATTTAACATAGTGAGACAGCTTTAAAAAAGCAATGGAGAAGGGAAGATCTCCATTACTTTTTTTAAAGCTGTCTCACTATGTTAAACTCCTTTAACATAGCGAGACAGTTTCTAAAAAGCAACAGAGATCTTGCATTTTCCGTTGCTGTAAAAAAAAAAAAAAAAAAAAAAGACTTATACTAATGGAAAAAGTCCGGGCGACCGAACCTTTTTCCATTAGTATAAGTCTGATTTACAACCTGCACGCTGACCAATCAGCATGCACGCTTTGGAATATTAATGGAGGGTCGTTGTATAATTGCCTATTAGTTGCAAATATACAGTTGCATGAATATACTTACAACTACTTGTTCATGTATATAAATTATGTATTTAAACACAAACAAAAAGTATTTGCATTTGTCACATAATTTCATTTTTAGTATATATTACATTTGTTAGTAGTTGAAGGCCATGCAAACATTTTTTGTAAAGAATGGGTTTTGTTTGTGAAGGCCAGAAAATATTCATTAGTATAGTAATTGTATAAGACAGTTACTCCTTCCACAATATTAATTCCATGTACAAGATGCCTGAACAGAATCAGGTAACATACCTTAGTCAGAATGGAGGTTGGAGGAGAAGAAGGGTAGAGCTTGCAGTGTCAAGTGAGTGACCAGAACATAGGTTAGTGAGAAATGACCAGTTGTATTACTGCGGTATACATTTTAAAACCATCCCTTTATATGCTTTCAGTTATTCGGCAGAAAACTGCAAAAGCACACATTATTGTCTTGAAGTATATTTACTGCATCCATCTGTAACAGCTTTATGTTTTGTTTAATGAAGATTGAATTGAACAGAACTGGAAACTTCCTTCATTTGCTACATTTTCTGTGTGTGTACAGCATCTGTTTCTGCCTGAAGAAAGTTCACAGACTGAAACTGCAATTATGATATGCAAACCATAAAAGTTTAAAGTAGAACCTAGACTGAACATAATGGCATATCTAGCATATTTGAACCTGGAGCAGAATTTTTTTTTAACAACCCTCCCCTTCCCTGTAGAGATTTATTTCTAACAGTTTCTCCTCTATGACAATTGCTTTTAGTAATAATCATGAAATGAAATAAAATAATGGCCAGCAAGGAGCTAGCTAGAAGCAGTGATCAAATCCCCAATGGAATCAGCCATCATACAGGAAGGCTTGTCCCAAACAAATAACTAGTGCTAGAATCGTGGACTAAAGCTAAATGCCAAAAATGCATAATCATCTCCTTTGGAAAGTTATGTATGACATTGACAACACACCCTTAAGTACTGACCTAGTAGTTTACGATTTGGTAACTTATGTGGATAGTTGATACCAAATTCTATTAGGAACAGATCAAGATGAAGCAAATTTAGGGACATTCTTGAAAATCAGGAATAGTTTCAACTTGGTTTTACAAATACAGCGCCCAGAGAAACAGAGAGAGTAAAGACTGCAGCACGTTTCATGCAGATGCACACCAGTCATGTAAAGGCAGACTATACTCGAAGGAAACAATATGAATGTGACTGTGAAAACCAAACTTATTAGGCAAATACAAGAACATTCTGTAAAACCAGGGACAGTGTCCAATGTGTTTCTTACAATATTCCAATTTATTTCACACAAATGCACACTAACCGTTAATGCTCGGCTTTAAACGGAGTACCAGTTATTTCATCAACAACACAGCTAGCCGCCCACCTCCCAAGAAAGTATAAATATTCCAGTTTATTTTGCATAAATGTGCACTAGCCAGCCCTTAATATCAGACTTTAAGCTGAGCAAATGAAGAGGATAAGTTACTGTCAGATAGTTAGTTACAGCTGGCCACCCCTCACCCAAATAATGTAATTTATTTCACAAAGATGCACACTAGCCAGCCTTTAAAATAATATGAAAAGGACAAACATATTGCCACCCCCCCCCCAAAAAAAAAACATAGATATTCAGATTTAGTCACACAAATGCACCTTAAGGAAGGAATTTAAACTGACCAAGTGAAAAGGACATGTTATATTCATCCACAGCACAGCTATCCAACCCTCCACCCAAAAAGGATAAAAATAGTCCAATTTATTAACACAAATAATATTCACTTGCCAGCTTTAATGGCAGAATTTAAGCTGAGCAAGTGAAATGGCAAGTTTCTTTAATCCACAGCCCAGATAGCTACCCCCACTCAACAAAAACAAAAGAGGGGAGGAGAGTATGATGAAAATAAAAAGGAACATAAATATCCATTTTCATAATATTTAAACAAATATGCACACATAAACATGCATGCTCACACACAAAAGCCAAGCCACTATCCCCCTCCCCCTCTGGAAAAATAAGAGAGTAAATCTGGATATATTCATGTAAAAATTATTACCTTCGGTTTGGTAGTCCACAATACCCTGGCTGATTTATCTGTTGTGATTAATCCAGTTTGAGGGGCTCATTTAAAAAAAAAAAAACTTTTTCACTGCAAAACTAGAAGGCTGTTGTTAATTTTAAAAATAACTGTGGATCTCTCCAGTCTTGTCTGTAGTTCCTTCTGAGTTTCCTCCAATCCTGTAGCATGTTTTTTCACATGGATAAATGGACACATGGACACATGCAAGGGGAAGAAACAAAGCTTTTACTTCAGAGTCATATCATGGTCAAATGGGGCCCAAGGCAGGGTAATGGATTCGGTTCCCCCATCCCTCCATCCATCCATGCAAATGCGCACGAGTGCACAGACCACCCCACTTCACGCAGCCATTCCAGTGTGCCATTACTTGGGTATTTCTCCCCAAATACCATAAACACTGTTCAATCCTGTCAGTGTGCATATTATTTTCTTATTTACTTCTACAATGATTACAGATATTTGGATTTCATTTAAAAATGTTATTTCAAATTTTATAGCACAAAAACTGATAGACATTTGTTTAAGAAAAGAATACAGTCTCACAATGAAAACGGACTTAGTATTAGCAGTAAACCTCTCTGTCATTGAAACTCACATTCCTTGAAACTGCATTGAAAACTACATTGAAAGAAACTACATCTGGCCAGTGGCTGACAAAGCTTACCTTTAGCCAGTTTTAAATCCCTAGGCCCCTTTCACACATTTTTAGGACAATGTATACATACATGTGTTCTTTGATTAATCTTCCTGATTGGATTAAATGATGTGCCTTGTATAATACAGCGCCACTTGTTAGAGTGTGTTTTAAATTTGTAATTTTGAATGTTTTTTCAAAGAGCAATGAAGCAAAACATATGACCCAATAATGACAAAACTACCCATTTCAGAACATCTCAATTTAAAAGACCACTCAAACTTCTGTCATTACAATCCACCAATATCAGTAAATATGCACAATCTCTGCAGAAGTGAGTCTTCTGAATAGTTTCACATTAAACTGATCTGTAACTAATGCCAGGGTAATCCTATGGCTAGGCTTGTAAAGTTCCCAGGGCCATTAGCCTATTACACACCTATGAACTTATGAAGAGGTTTCTGCTAGCAAACAACTTTATTTCAGTGTTTCATCTACAAATAAACTGCCTGCTGCCCTTGAAGAATAAATTGCCTATCCATCCATCCTCAACCCCTTTTTCCTATTTTGCACATTGGGTCAGGGTGTCACTTTAATAGTGACAATCATCTTGAGCCAAGGTTTACACCACTGGGGGGATAGCCCTGCCACTGTAGTTCATCCAAAAAAAAAATTGGTAAGCTGGTAATACTGCAACAGGGAATGGATAGCAAACCAACAATATGTTCATAGCTCATCCAAAGGAAGACATACTCTGGACTGCTAAGGCCAGCCTTAGCCAAAATAGCGCCCTAGGTGAAGTAGTGCTCTGGTGCCCCTTAAGCCCCACCCACACAATACTCATGAAACACCCCTATTTGAGCCATACCCACAGGTAGGTCACTCCCCAAGAAAAATCACTCCAGGCATTTCCTTAAATTCTTTAAATGCATGGGAAGAAAATGATACCTTGTAATGTAGTTAAACTACAACTACCTTGGCGTATGTATTTCCTACTTTAAATACCAGAGTTGGATCATGGACAAATAGGGCCCTAGGCAGGATAACAGGCCAGCCCCCCCCCACAGCAGCCCCTCCTGCAGCAACCCCCTACCCCCCAGGAGCAGCCCTCTCCTCAGCCTCAGTTACATTAAAAAATGATAAGCTAGTAATAGGGAATGAATGGCAAACTGATAACAGGTTCATCGTTACTAGGTATCTCCTCCAAAGGAGGACATTCTCAGGACTGCAGCATCCACCCACTTTAAAGTGCAACACAGTACACTATCAGCAATCCATCTACATACTGTGAGAGTAGAACCCACAGCCTTCTGCATCAAAAGCAAGTATACTACCTGTTGTGCTACTAACAATGGAAACAGATTTGGCATAATCAAAGTCCCCTGAAGCTCTCAGCTCCTTGTAGAATCCACTTGACACTCAACTATATCTCTCAACTTTGCAGCACAAGAAATCTGGAAAAAAACAAAAAATATTGGGGAGGGGGACAAAGGCCTACAACCAGGGACACATTTTAAACATTGCTTGTATAACCTTAGAAAGTTGTTAGAATAAAATGCTTTTCTGTTATCATGGATTTTCTGAAAGATAGGAAGAGTGAAACTTAAATAGCAATCATTATTTAGTGAATTCATTTCTCACTGATTTGCCAGAAAACCACAAATTTTAATAGGAATAGACCAAAAGTATGATCCAAACATTCTGTGAAAATCTGGACAGTTGAGAGCTATGGACTCAACTCCTTGAATCACAAGTGGTGGTATGGGTAGAGAATTCAGGCTCTTGTTTCTTATACCTAAGGTACAGGGTTTGAGCCTGAGTAACACTAACCACCAGGTATGCTTAACTGGGGCATTTCACACACACACACACACACACACACACACACACACACACACACACACACACACACACACACACACAAAATGAATCAGCAAAATGCTGTCTTGGCAGCACCTTACTTGAAAATGAAGCAGCAAAACAATTCCTTCTCGGCAGCAATAACAAGAAGCAGAGCAGCTAAAGGGTGCTCTGTTTTAAAATTGCACGGGCGGTACAGGACGTCTGTGTGACAATGCACACACAGACATGATGTGACCGGACCAGAAGAACAGAACGTGATGCTATGGGACCATTCAAAACACTGAGTAAATGTGACGGTCTCAAAAGTAGCGCCCCTATGTCAGTGGGCACCCAATGGTTCTGGCGCCCTACGAACACATAATAAGAAAAGTAAATAATTTAAAATTAAATAAATACAAATTGTGCCTTTACAAGGCTGGCCTGTTTGCCTATGCCTAAGGCCTGCAACACCATCACCGCCCTCCCCCTTAAAGTACAACATAGTTCCAGCAATCCATCTACATGCTGTGAGAGTAGAACACACAGCCTTCTGCATCAAATGCAAGTATGATACCTGTTATGCTATGACACTTGTTAACCAAAACATTTGCACTTTGAAAACAGACTTAGCAAGAGCAGCAGTAAACATTTTTTCCCTTGAAGTTCACAATTCCTTGAAAATGCACTAAAACTCAATTCTTTGAAAAAGCACCAACGTTATTTTTTTTTTTTACTAGTTATTCAGGCTCTTGTTTCCTGTAAACAAGGTACACATTCCTAACCATACCTCTCAAATGTCCAGAGTTTTGTTTCAAAATTTCGGGCTATTCCCCATAATATTTTTGGTTTTCTGGCACGTCACTGGGATGATCTGAGGAATGAAGCCAGTATTATGTCAAACATTTAAGTTTAAGTATTCATATCATTCAGAAAATGTATTTTATTAAATACCTTATTATTCTAGCAACTTTCTAAGTTTATAAGAGCAATATTTAAAATCTCTTCTTATTTTTGGGCCTTTGTGCTCCCATTATGTCAGCCTTTGCCTCATATCATTGTTCCCATTTATCCATAAGAACTTCCCATATCATTTCTCCCATGTATTAAAAAGCAATTCCAATATTATTGTTGTTCCTGTGTTATACATAAGCAGTTCCCATATCGTTTCCATGTATACATAAGCAATTCCCATATCATTGCTCCCTTGTATTAAAAAGCACTTCCCATATCATTGTTCCCATGTATACCTAAGCATTTTCCATAGCATTGTTCCCATGTATACATAAGCACTTTTCATATCATTGCTCCTATGTATGTATAACGATTTCCCAGGTCTATATTATAAGCACGAAAAATGAATTTGGCGAATGCTAGAAGATCGACACATAAACGTCAATCTACAAAAAGAGCGAAGGACGGAAACGCCGAAAGACACAACACCGACCAGATTCCCAGAAGCAACAGCGCTATACAGGTAAGTAAAACCAAAGTAAACAAACACAACAAAAACACTTTTATAAATGTTTTTGTAGGGGGGCAAGCCCCCCTGCACCCTCCATGTGGAGGGCTGTGCCCCCCACCCCCCCCTACTTATATATACCAACTCTGAGACTGCTCTACAGTGGGGAAAAGGATAGATTTTCTCATCCCCACAATCACCCTGCTGGCCAGGGAAATTCATTCGGCGTTGTGTCTTTCGGCATTTCCGTCCTTCACTGTTTTCGTAGATCAACGTTTATGTGTCCATCTTCTAGCGTTCGCCGAATTCATCTTTCGTCATTTTGATATAAACCCGGATTTCCCATACATTCTCTTTTAGATCAATAAAGATTTACAAAAATGAAATTTTTTATAATAATAAATTGATTGCTGTCATACATTATGGATGAATTTATTCTGTGTATTTTTCCTTTCTCTCTCTCTCTCTCTCCCACCCTTTTTCTCTACTTTTCTTGTTTTAAATATGCATTCCTTTGTCTGTCTTTATTTTCTTTCTGTTCCATTTCTGTTAATTTTTTTACAGATCCAAATTCCTCAGGAGATGCCCATTCTTGTACCTCCTAGGTTAGGGAATGCTCATCCATTGCATGTCCAGAGATGTCCTCACAGAGTGTGGCAGTGGTACGGGTACCGTAGGTACCCTAACACATGGAACACTGGAAAGCCTCACTGAATGGGGGCTTTGGGACTTGGTTGAAGACATAGTGGAGTAAGTCATGGACAGACAGCTTCAGCCAATTGAGGCTTCTATTCAGCAGTGGACGACTCACTGCCCTAATCGACAGTAACTACTGAACTAACACAGGCATTTGCTCCCTCACCATCAGGGTCCTCTACTGCAACACCATCTGGAAATTTTTGAGGCATTGTCGACTGCGGACTATTGTTGGGGACCCTTCCTCATTACTCTGTTCCTTCCCTTATCCTCTCTTCTTTAATCTTTTTTCTGCTTCCCAACCATACTACCATTTTATATAAAAATATTTGAAAAAATGGGGGGGGGGGGGGTGTCTGTCCTTCACCAAAAACATGGTACCCTTCTTCTCCCATCTCTTCCAGCATAACCCTGTTGATGTGTTCCTGCTATGTTGCCCTCTTTCTTGTGTCTCTTCTGTTTCAGTCTCCCCTGTCTACCCCCTTCCACTCTTAAATTAAAACATCATGGTGTCTCCCCCCTAGGATATTCCTATATAAACCATAATAAACTATTTTATTATTTTTTAAATATTAATAATAAAAAGGTCTGCTGTGTGTCTTAAGTCACCTCCTTCCACAAATCTGAGTGCATACAAAATCATATGACGCCTGCTGCTTTCACGTCCATATAAATAGGACCTTCTGGAGTGGCAGGTATATATCCCAGAGACTACCCAGTCTCCGGAACAGGTTCCCCATCCATATGAAGCAGAGTTCCTCCCTAACCCAATTCAAGTGTAACTTGGACAATTGGATGGGGAACAGGAAATTCATCCCTGGTTTGGCACCTATGTCACTAATGGCCGCAGGCAACCTGTAAATGGTTCATCTCCCAGACCCCTGCTTGTAAATGCTTCCTCTCCCAAGTCCCTTCTTACACTTATCAAGAGTACCAGGACTTGTCAGAAAATTTGGGATGCATGGCTAGGCATAAACATGTCCTTGTTCTCGTTAGCCTATTAAACACCCATGAACTTATGAATCTATGAACATAGTCCTTTGCATATAATAACATTTATCTAAAAATACTTTATGTTTTTGCTGTAAGTAAGTGTACTTATTAAATGCTATCTTTCCTTAGTCATTACAAATAATCTGTGTTTAGTTTATTTGCATATATGTGTAGCAGTGCTCTCTGCTGATAACTGCTATGCAGTTACACAATGCCAGAGTATGAATACCACCTTTATTCATGAGGTCTGTACAATTCCATTATTATCAGATGTATTTTCTACTATTTATACACTAATCAATTGTAATCATAAATTGTGATAAACCTTTGCATTCACATTTATCTGACTGAAATAATTTCCAGTTGTTATTTGGCAAAAGTGATTACTCTGCACCTATATATAAAAGATGCTTGCCAATGTAATACCATTTAGGCATTGTTTTCAAGAAAGGATTTAATCCTGTCACCCACTATGCATGATCAATGAGGCACATTAATACCTTAGTCCACCAAAGAATGTAATGTTCATGACTGCAAACTATTATATAACCTTAGCTGAAGATCATTATTACAAACCTGTATTTAACATTTTGGTAAGAAAGTAAGTGATACTTTCAGCAAACTTTCTGTCTTGGAACAGGATCATTCCTAGCGCTGTTTTCCTCTGAAATTTGATTTATGGGTATTGAGGCATAAAAACATCTGATTTTCAGCTTATTTAAAATATAATAAGTGTCATAGCTGCATGTTCTTGATAAAATGTCAAGCTCTTATTCCAGTGTGATTTGTAATGAAATCGGTACAGTGGATTACAACAATATACAGAGCTTATATGCACAATGTGCCTTGTTACATTATAATGTTTTCATTGCATATGTATTTTTAACATGGGCATTGCTATTATAGGCATTTCTGAGCAAAAGGAATTTGACTGCTGATTAACTTCAATCTTCTTCTTTGATGTCTAGTCTGGATCACTGAAGAATGGACAAACCACAAGAGTATCGAATGTCTGAAAAGCCATAATTAATACAAACTTTCTATGAAGAAGTGCATGAAATTATGAAGCACACTAATAGAAGATGATGGCTCTAATGACAACCCCAGGCAAAATACTGTGGCTGTGTGATGTGAGAGCAACACACTGTATTGTGTATAATGTGAGCGACTACAGAGCTTGGAGACCACAACCATCTCTCTGAATCAATCAGGCTTGAGACTAAAAATAAACTATAAGCTAAAAGTTCATGTTGGTCCTGACTGAGACTGTTGTTTGGTAAGGTAATATGCCTCAAAGAAAACTTTTTGTTGTTTGAAGTTTTTTTTTCTTTTTGGTCCTAGAGAATTACTGCTTCCTTAAGTATGCTATAAATCTTCGAAAGCCAGAGCAAACTGTCATGGCAAATTATATGTTTTTAAATTAAACATCGTGACTGTATTTGGCATTATCCACATCACATGTGCTATGCCAAAAAAAGGCAGTTCATTAATAAAGCACATAGCCATTGAGTGAACCCCTAAATAATCCATTGGTAAGAGTACCTCCAGATTATTACAGAATGGAAGCATACATACTTATAATGCAGATACCGTTTTTATTACTGTGGAGCTTGCAATTCAGAATTTTGATAGTAGCGGGTTTCCATAAAAATGGGACAGTCTGTGGTATAAATGACATCTGTGTGCAAGTATCCAAATAAGAAAAGTACTCTTTAAAGCTAGTCTTCATTTTCCCATCTATTCGTTCCCAGTATTGTAAGTAGAAGGAGGAACGTGTCGACACGGTAATAAAGGTATTTGTAAAGGTACAAAATCATTTTAGAAGAAAAGACACATTTAAACCATCTTTGGAGTTGTTGTTGGCTTATAAAAGCAGAACTGAAAGTTTTCCCTTATGAATTCTGAAGTCAAGCAGCGCCTTTGGTTGTTTGCACATATGGGCAACTTGGAACTTGATTCAGCTGAAAAAAAATCAAAAGATAAAAGCTACAGGCAAGTTGTTGAAATGCTGAAAGGAGGCTTTCAACCCAAACCTTTGAGAATAGGTTAGAGATACTGTGGCATAGTATGAAGTTAAGTAAAGTACAGTGAAATGAGAGTTTGTTGCAAGCTTTAGTGAAGCAGGAAGTGATAAATGTATTGTAGTATTTGCAATGAAGCTTGACAGAGGAAGATATTACCAATATTAAACTTATAATTTCTTAGAGAATTTGAAAATAACTTTGAATCTGTAAACAACACAGAGAGAGAGAGAGAGACAGAGAGAGGTGCTGGTGCAGAACTTATACCACTGACAATCAGTTAAACAGCCAGAAGGAAAGAAAGTGAAATACATTTTTGCCCGTATAATAATAAATAGCATAATCCACAATACTACAATTTTAAAGAAATTAAATTCTCTGATTATATGAAATTGGGGCATATAATGTGCATGTATCATACTAAAATGCAGTCTAAAGTAAAGCTCAGAAGCTTTCATTTAAATAACAGGAAAGCACAGTAGTGAAAGTTGAACTTACCATAACAGTAGATATTTGAATGATCACTGCTGCAGTAGCCTAAGCTACATGGCGTATGTCCTCTGAAGAATATAACAGCCTGCCAGCTTCCAAAGCTTCAGTGCACTTTCCATGTGCCCAAACTGTCAAGCAGCTCAAGCTGAGCTGACTAAAAGACAAGTTTGGGTTCAACGCCCTTCAGAGCTTTCCTACCAGTAGAGGAGAGGGAGCCTGGACACTGAAAGGAAAAGGCTAGGGATAACAAAAAAATAAATGTCCACACTTTAGCATAAAAACACACCAAAACACGAAGGGGATGGAGAGAGGGAGTGGCCACTGTAGTAGTGATCACTGGAACATCTACTGTTATGGTAAGGTCAACTTACACATCTGCACTATGTTCACCATGTTGATTACTGCTGCAGTAGCCTTAGCTATATGGGTAGATTACCATAGCTAACAATATTTGGGAGCCGGAAGAAGTGTCCAGGATCCCCCGGAGAATGGTCCTAGCACAGCATGATCTAGACCTAGAAAAGGAATCCAGCTTGTTGTGCTTTATAAAAGTGTGTAGAGAGGACCAAGTAGCAGCTTCTAGAATGCTTCTAGAATCAAACCCATTCCCAGAAGCCAAGGTCCTTGTACAGTGGGCCTTGACCCTGACTGGAATAGCTTTGTCATGGTGAGGACAACAAAAGGTAACAGCCTTAGACAACAATTAGGAAATAGTCTGTTTTGACACCAGTTGTCCCTTTTTCTTACCTTCATAAGAAATTAACAATTGGTCCAATGATCTGAAAGATTTAGTTCTGTCAAGATAGTACCCAAGTTGCCTGTGGACATCCAAGGTATGGATTATTGTTTTTCCCTCAGTTTTAGGTTCAGGTGAGAAATCAGGAACATGGATACTGTGACATAAAGTAAGCTTGGACACCACTTTAGACATAAAAGAAGGATTAGTTCTCAAAGAAATCATGACCTTGTGGAAAATGAGGTAGGGTTGACTCACTATAAGAGCTTGTAACTCAGATATCCTTCTTGCAGTGGTCAGAGCAATCAATAAAGCTGTTCTCCATGTTAAGAACATCAAGCCTGCCAGATTAGCTAGTTGAAAAGGAGCAAGTGTTAGTTTGTCTAACACAAAATTAAGATACCAAGGAGAGGCCACCGGTTTACTTGTAGGCCTCTTATGCAAAACCCATTTCAAGAACATTTTGACATGTGACTGCCTTGAAAGAAGAGGATCCATGGGCAGACATGCTGAAATGGCTGATAAATGAACCTTGATAGAGGAATAAGAAAGGCCATAGGATAGCAACTCACACAAATATTGTAAAACCAGTAAACAATTTGCCCTGAATGGGTGCTGGGTATGTTGTTGGCACTAACTGAAGCACCTTTTTCCATTTGCTAATATATAATTTTCTAGTAGCAGTTTTTCTTGCCTCCATTAGTACTTACTTAATGCCCTCAGAAAACATGTGCCTAAAAGGAATTAAGACCTAAGCAGTCAACTGGAGATGGACGATGTTGGGGGTGTATCAAACACCCCTGTTCTTGTGTGGGTAGATCTATTCTGTGAGGAAGCTTGTGGTAATTACCCCTGGCCATTACCAAAAGAAGAGAGAATTATGGTTGCCTGGGCTGGAAGGAGTCAGCACATAAATCTTGGGGAATTCCTTATGAATCTTCAGAAGTACCCTGGATATTAGTGGAAAGGGTAGAAAAGCATACAGGAACATTCCTGCCCAAAGAAAAGAATAAGCAACTGTCTTCCAGCCCTTCTTGCATGGAGTCCTGCAACAGAATTTTGCCAGTGGATTGTTCAGGGAGGAGGCAAACAGGTCTACTTGAGGAACTCCCACAGATGGATCAAATCTTGGGGGCCCCTGTATTTAGTTTCCATTTTTGAGAGACTGCCCTGGTCCTGCTCAGTCTGCCACACAATTTTGCTCTGTAGTGTGAGATTGTGCTGTGAAGCTCTATCCAAAACTAATATATCTAGTCTGCAAAGGGTGGACCGCCTGGTTCCCCTTGCTTGTTGATGTACCACATCACTGTGGTATTGTTGAAGTGGTCCTGGGGAACAAAGATGGTTCAGAGAATTGAATGCCTTGATATGGGCAAGCAACTCCTTGATATTTATGTGCTTGTATCTGCCCTCAGTATCCCACACAGCCTGCACTTTATTTCTGCTGAAACTCTTCTCCAAACAAAATCTGAAGTATCTGTGGTGACTGGCTGCTTTGGAGAAGGAAGGGAGAAAGGGATATCTTGATTTAAGGATATCTGTTGTCTACACCAACTGATTTCTCTTTTGACAAACCCCAGTACTAGAATCTGAAAAGATAAAGGGTGTTGATGCTGGGAGCAATGATATTTCAGATACCACCATATCTTTCTCATGTGGAGTCTTGCCAGGGGTGTCATTAGAATCATAGATTACATGAGACTCAAAATCCTGAGGGATTCCCTCACAGTGACTGAAATCTGAGGGAAAAAAACTTAGAAACAGATCTAAGTAAATATCTGTTTTTTTCTTATGGAAGAAAAGCTCTTTGGACTGAGGTGTCTAGTTAACATCCCAGGATCACAATCCTGTGTAAGGGAGTCACATATGACTTTTGAATGTTCTCTTGGAATCCCAGCTTGTGCAAGATATCTCTCACCCAACCATGAGATTCCTGACATTCTGAAAAATACTCTGCATGTCATATAAATATGGAGAAATGTAGATGCCCTGTACCCTGCTTACCCTACAGTGACCTATAACTGGAGCTGGTCACTTTGTGAATACTTTTGGTACAGTGGATAGTCTAAAGGGTAAGGCTGATAATGTGATCCAGACACACAAAACCTTAAGAAAGACCTGAAGTTTGGATGAATAGGAATGTGATAAGCATCTTTTAAGTCTAGTGTTACCAGGAAATTTGAAAGAGGGACAGGAGATAACAGGTTGTGAGGTGACATAATTTTGAATTTGGGCACTATCACAAACAGGTTCAGGAAAGAAAAATCCCAGACTGTTCCCCAAGCATTTTCTTTTTTTTTTTGGATTAGAAACATCCTTGAATAAAATCCCTTACCCACCTGGTAAGGAGATACTGGTTCTATCACTCCTTGGGACACCAGGTGATGAAGAACAGGAGGAAACAAAACATTGACATCTGCAGGATGAGGAATGACTCTCCCCCCTGGAAAGGAGGAATTTCCTCCCAATGCCATCTGTAACCCTAATGAATGATTTTCAGAACCAATTTTTCTGAATAAATTTGTTGCCAAAGAGAAAAATGGAGATTCAGACCTAATGGAAGAGAAACAGGGCCAGGGTAAAAGAGGGTCTCAAGGTCTCTAGAACAGCGTTTCAGACTTGTTGGAGTGTCCTTGGTTTTGGGAGGTTTGAGACATTTTATTCGATGCTCATTGCAACTGCTACTTAAATGTATGTCTTCTTACTTGAATTCTGCTGAGACTGTTTATTCTGTTTTTTGCCAAAAATGGATGAGGAGAAAGAAAATCCCTTGGATAATTTGGAAAAGGAGGGCTGAACATTTTTAGAGATTCCCTGGATAAGCTTGTCCCTTTCATCACATGTTTTGATAACCTCTGCAGCAGAGAGGCCAAACACTAAATCTCTATCCAAAGGAGAATTTAAAATCTCATTTTAGCATCAGCTGGATGGTTCTGAGAATGAAGCCAAACAAACAACTTAAAACCATACCAGTGGCTATAGTCCTGGAAGGAGTATTCAACAGAGTCATACACACACTGCAAACAATGAACAGTGGGCCTGTGCAATAAAAGAAACAAGTTATTTGAAGCAGATTTGTCTTCACAAGATGAAACTAGATAAAATATTCCTTATACTTTTACAATATGTCAAAATACATTTTAACATAATGAGCCTGATGATTTAAGATTCTGAAATTCAAAGGTGAAGAAGTACATACTTTTTTGCCACACCTAACAATAATTTTCCCATCCTTATTAGAAAGATTAGGATTGGAATTAACTAAGTGCTTGGCAGCAGATGAGTCAACTAAGGCTATAGCTGCTGGGTCAGGTTTGGGAATAGTGCATACAAATTTAAAAGACTAAGGAACTTTATACATTCTATCTGCCCTTTTTTTAGGGAGAGCTCACGGTGTATGAGGAAAACTGCAGGCAGTAAGGCACACATCCTTTAAATCAGACATGACACGAGGAATGGGTGTAGGTTCTGGGAAATCCTTCTGTAACAATTCATAGTATTTTTTGAGGGAGTGAGAAACCTCAGTCTTCTACCACTGAAAATACTGGGACATTCTAGCAATAGTCTCAGTGAAAGAGAAACCCCCTCAGGAAGAATCAGAGAAAGCACTCCTCTGAGTCTGAATCAGAAATCTGAGGACATAACCCTGAATCCATCCCTGCATCTTCCTGTTCAGATTCAGAATCTTGAATATTTTTAGGAAAGGCAGCACCCCTCTTTCTTTTACTGGAAAATACTCCACAAGATATATCAATAGCCTGAATCAAACCCTGAGCCAGTCCCAGTAAACTACTCCTATCCAAAGAAGTTTGAGGAGGAGAAGATACATGCTTGGTTTTCTTTTTCTTTTTGACAGGAAAAATAGGGCCAACCAAGTTACAAATGGCAGCTGTTGCTTTCCCAGGGATGGGCACAGCATTCTGACACAGTAGGGAAACCTTCCCTGTTCCCTCTCCCAGGACTGACAAGAGTGGTTCACCCTTGCCCACTGAGGGGACTGCAACAGTCGCAGAGGATGTGGCTAACCTCTGGTCCACAGTGGCTGTAGGTGCTACACCAGAGGGATCCAAGGTAAAAGATAAGTGGTTTGAGGTACAACAAATGGCCATAGCAGAGTCACCCGCCTGCAGCTAGGGCAAATTTCTAGGCTGCTGTGGTGACAAAGGCTATTTATTTAACTTGTTCTTTTTGTGGCTTGGAAGATGAACAGACTGTGAGAATGACAATCTGTTCCATGGTTAAGCTGAAAATGGTGGCTATGTTCTGGGGAAAACCAAGCAACAATGGCAGTAAAGGTACCAGTCCACAAAAGTTACTTTTTTGACAGAAAAAATCACAGTCAAAAAAACTTTCAGACACTATGGCAGCCTTAAAATAGGCATATCTCTACCAAAAAAATGTTTATCACTTAGATATCACTACTTTTACAGTGACAGAAACAATGTGTGCTCCATTTAAAAGTACTTTGCAGTCTTGAGAAAATCCATTAAAACACAACATTCCTAACTTTAAAATAACATTCCCGAAGAGGAAAGTAATAAAAACGTCAATAAAAAAATTAAGAAAATGGAAGTTTTTTTTTCCCCAGAGGGAACTTATCTGCCTAGCTAAGGAAAAGACAAGCCAACTATTGATCCACAAAATCCTCAGAGGACCATACTGTTTGGTGTCAGTAAAGCTTTGAAGTGTTTCACGCACAGACTTGTCTTTTAGTCAGCTCACCTCGAGCTGCTTGACAGTTTGGGCACATGGAAGGTGCCTGCAATTTTTGGAAGCTGTATGGCTGTCATATCCTTGGCAGGATAAAATCCATATAGCTAAGGCTACTGCAACCATGATGACTATGAAGAACATGCATGTTTCTAAAACAAAAAACAGTATTGACTATGCTTAGTATTAAATGATAATGGGAGACAATCATCTATTTTTTCTTTTCTGGTAAATGACAAAATATTTGAAATGGAGATTGCTACAGGAAGACTTAGTTTCACTATCTGGTGCAAGTTTTGCATCTTCTGTTTTCCGAAAATAATGAAAAATCTGCTGAAACATTTGAAGACAGAAAGATCGCACCTCAATTTCTTTACATAAAATGCCAAAGAAACTACAAGAATGCAGCCTGAAGGTTTGCTTTAGCTGCTCTAGGTCACTTGAGTGGATTTCATTAGCTCAAGCATGGATCCTTGAGAATATGCTTCCTCATTTCTGTTTGTTAGGTATTTGTTGTAATTACTTTTTTTCTCACAGAACTATATAATCTTCATTCTTTCATGCTGTGCTGACTTGGAGAAAAAAAAAGTGATGTTTACATGATTTGTACTTCTTATGATCCTTCTCTGCGTCAAAGCAACCTCATGGTGAGAATAATAAAGTAAGGTTGGGTGGGGAGGACCCCCATCTGAAACTTTTCCCCCCTCTTCAAGATTTTTTTTTTTTACTCTGTAGGTGGCTGCTTCCTTAAAAGGTTATTCCTGAGTGACTACATGTCCTTAGATGTATTGTGTATGACAGAAACTACTTCCAAGTAATTAGGGCCAACCAGTTGTGTTTTAGTGAGCAGCAGTTCAAGCTATAACAGAGAAACCTGGCCCAAATCTGAGGTTTAAGAGTAAGAAAAAAAAACAAGAAAATCAAAATCCGAGCTGGCAGCCTAGAGACAGAACAAACAGGGTACACAACAGATTAAAAAGGATGTGTTCCATCATGTGAAAGAGCAGTTATTGGCTTTGGTAGATTACTCTGGGAAGTTTGTGTCCAGTACTAGTACCACTGTACATGGTACTACAGCAAGCGATTCCATGGGAATGGGCGAATGCAATGAATTAGGTAATGTAAATTGTTACTAATGTGTGGTAAATGCTGGTACATTATAACCATGACCTGACAGTAACAGCAACTTGTAATGGTATTGGAGCTTTGCTTCAACAAGTTAAGCAAAAAAACAAAACAAGACAAAAAAAAAGGGACAATTAACAATAAAGTTCAAAGCTTTTATGGTACTATCACTACAATAAGTACTTTCTGGGTCATTTACTGTTCAGACCAGAAGTGAAATGTGCTTTTCTAATATCTCTCAACAAGATTTGGCCATAAACACATAGATCTCTCAGACTGCAATTTGATCCAGCACTACTATCTGGACTATTTCTAAATAAAGTGGATTCAGTACCGGATAAGTGATCAAACAGATTGAAGGTAAGGTTACAAGTTACACAGGTGGATGGAGAACTCACTGACATGCATAAACGGAAGTCTGCGGAAGGAAGAACTGCAAAAGTAATTTCTCCTACAACAGAACAGCTGTTGACTGAGAAAATAGAATCACTGGAAAATAGGGACAGCAGGAATAATATAAGGATATAGGGAGTCCCCGAAAAGATGAAGGGAAGCACTATAATAAATTTCCTAACATTCTCACTGTCTAAAGATCTAAATCTGTAGAAGGGTGTATCGTATAGACTGGAAAGGGCACATGCATCCTTGGTTAATTCTTCTACTTCTAAACCATGATCACTGCATGAATCTACGTTAGTGAAATTAATATCCTTTCCTTGATAAAGAGCTTATTGTGGAAACTGCATGAGTTAACTATCCAGTGCAAATTGGTTGAAACATTTCTGGTTTGATAATGGCTAAGCAATTAAGATGATGGAAAAAGGAAGGTTTGCTTGCTTCTAGTTAAAGCATGGAAGAAAAACAATATAAAGGCTGACATCATAGACCCAGGTCATTCAAGATGACACCAAAGTGTTTAACACCTTAGAAGAAGCAGTCTCTTTGTGAAAAAAAGGACAATCTCATTACTAATATTAAAGGTATGGAGTCGAACAGTAGAGCAACTTAACAGATAAACAGAAGTCAAAGCTTGAAAAACTGTTGTGGCTTCAGGGAAGTCTAAATCTTAAACACTATACAAAATTAATCATTTCATATTAATACGTATTTGTAGTCAACTTTCTGGAGAATAAATTCCAGGATTCCACATTCAAATGTATGGAAATAATGAACATAGCTTATTTGCCAAAAAGGAAATATTTCTTATATGTACATATGTTTTAACTTCCTATGTCAAAAGGTAAGCCAGTCCGTTTTCCCTATATTAATGTATTGCAATGTAGAAAACAATAAGAAATTCAGCAAATAAATATAGCCTACTTGATAGGTATTATATAAAGGTTAATTTTTGTATATTTTTCTGTATCTTGTGTAGCATTTTGCAGAGATTATATCTTTGTGGTAATCAATATGTTAATGTTGATAATGCTGTTTGCCATTTAGGAGGTTAATTTTACATCATCCTCTAATGGATAATATATAATTAACATACAATACATAATTAATACATGATCCCTGTGAGATCAGTTTTCAGGGTTGTGTTGTCAATGTGACAGATACAAGGGGAGTCATGCTTGCAAAGAATATGATTACACATTTCTTGGCATTTACTTTTAGTCCATGGTTTTGACACCAGATATTTCTTTAGGACAAGTCCTCTTGGGAGTTCATGGTGTCCTTTGGAGAATTTATAAAAGCTTCAAGCTTAAACTCATCTGTAGACTTGGTTAGCACAAATCTCTAACATTAGCTTCAACCTCTGAGTAGTAAATGCCAATGATGGGTGGCCCAAGGATGAACCCTAGTGTACACTACTAGTGACTGATCTTTTGGACAAAGTAGAACTGTCATCCCAAATTACCTGGGCTCTATGTGTGAGCCAATTTGCTACACAGTAATTTATGTAGGGATTTGCATTTGAGAGCTTGAAGAGTTTATCTATGACAGCTGAACATGGGGTGCTGTCAACAGTTTTTGCAAGGTTCTAAATTTGTGACATGTAATGATGTGCCCTCATCCATTCCTACAATAATTATTTCAAAGAGGTCAGCTAGGTTAAGTAGCCAGGATCTGCCCTATGAATCTGAACTCTTTTTGGTCAAGAGTCTGTAGGTTACCTACATCCTTATTTATTAATTCCATAATGATTCTTTCCATAGTCTTACAGATGGGGCTGGTTAAAACTATGGGACTTGGATAGCACCTTGAAGACTTGTTCTTGGAATATATGAGGGGTTAGAGATGCAAATATGTGATACAGGAATATAGGAGGAGAGAGGGGGTGAAGTTTGAACTATGTTTGTCTGATAGTGGATTGGTTATGTCCTCTGGGTCCAAGTATGTGATATCCGCTAGTATTACCTCTGTGCAGCGATGGGCATTGTTTCTGAGATTTCTAACACAGTTAATGAATGCTTTGTGGTTACTGTTTGCCTGAGTGGCTATTATTACTTCATATCCAGCTTTGATTGATTTGATCTGAGTCTAGATATTCTTGTTAGGTTTAGCAAGAATGTTACTGATATCTTGAGAATTAAATGTATGTCTGAGTGTAATGAGTATTTTTATTGTACAGCATGTTTACATTAGGGTTCCACCACAGGGGTTTATTTTATTAATTTTGCATTGCATTTACTTCTGAGGAGAACAGATGTGCATAGAATTTGGCAGTAAGGGATTCTGCATAAGCAGTGTGGTCATCAGGTTAAATTTAAACAGGTCATCCCTCAGTTTTTGCAGATTAGCCTTGTTGTAATCTCTGAAAATCAATACTATAAGCTCTGCACAGTGCTGGGCATTTGGGTATTGTTCCTAAGGTTTCTAACATAATTAAGGAAGGCTTTCTGGTTATATTTCACCTGGGCAGCTATTTTTACATTATATTTGTCTTTGGTTAACTTGATCAGAATCCAGAGTTCCTTGTTTAGTTCAACATCTTGACAGTTAAATTTATTTATGAGAGCAATGATTTTATTGTATAATCTATTTATGTCAGGGTTCCAGCATAGAGATGTATTTTTATTTTTGCATTGTATTTGTTTGTGAGGGGTAGAGCCAGCTATTTACATGTGCATAGAATTTGGCAGTAAAGAATTCTGCATAGACATTTGAATTTGGCTAGGTCATCACTCAGTTTTATTAGATTAATCTTTACATAAGCCCTGCATACTGAGATATTGGAAGTTGCTTCAAACTTCAGTTTTATGGTGAATGTGAATGATTTGTGGTCTTATTTTACCTGCAAGGAAGTTACAATTGGTAGAAAGCAAAGCTATCTCATTCTGGCAAGGACCCTTGGTTTGGGTATAGATTAACTGGCCCGGTGAGTTTATACTGATGAAATCAAGAAATTTCTGGGTGCTCACACGTGAGGATGTGTAAGTTTCACATTTTATGGAGAGGCAGTTGAAGTCTTAATACATACGGACTTCAATACTAGTTAGGAAGGAATGTGGGCTGAAAGAGGAATAGAGGGCATTCCTGTAATTGGCTATGATTTGATCAGGGATTTTGCTAATATTAAGTTGGACATATGGGTTCCAACTCATTATTTTGTCAAACAAGTCTGGAGGTGAGATGTATTTTTAAAATTATATTTCTGCTATCTACTTATAAAAAAGCCATTGTATAATTTCTTGTCCCTTCTGCTAACACCTTTTCAACTTTAGCCTTAATTGCTTTTGTGTCTTTGTTGCCTCCTCCACCTCTCCATCTCCTGTAGCATGTCCTACTTCTCAATACGGGGCTCCTTCTGCTGCTTTGTCAGCTTTGTTGTTAGTCTGCAGTGAGCTCCTCCAGTGATGCACTCTTCTTTGCACATTATCAGTGGAGTTGGGATGCCTAGCTCAGGGCATTCAAAGTCAGTAAGATATCACTGTAATGTAGTGTTGGCAGTCAGTAAATGTTGCATGAATACTAACTTTGTGATTCAAATGCACTGTGGCACAGCACAGTGTTTTATTATATGCATGGCACACTCCTATTAAAATATTTTTTTTTCCTCTTATATCCATTTTAAAATATTTTGCTTCCCTCAATTCTCACTGAACTCTGGCAGTTGCGCCCACATGCAGCATCAATGCAACATACACTATTACCTCACCTAATGCATTGCACATAATGAATGAATGAATGATGGGGATTCATGGAGATGGCATGTCCTCTCTTCAACTTTGAGAATACCTTATATAGAATCATGTCTTGTGTGGCGCACATTTATTTTATACATTTGCTATTTGTTAACTGGGTGGCCATGATGGTGAAGTGGTTAGCATTGCTACCTCACAGCAAGAGGTTCTCCTGTTCGATTCTTGGCTAGGGTGTCTTCTGTGCAGAGTCTACATGTCCTCTCTCTGGTCATGTGGGTTTCCTCCAGGTGCTCCAGTTTCTTCCCACATCCCAAAGACATGCTGTAGGTGGACTGGACTCTCTAAATTGTCCCTAGGTGTGAGTGTGTGCATGTGTGTGTCTTCTGTGGAAGGTTGGGTGCCAGGCTGCCACCTCAACACCATAAAACTCCACTGCCAATTATTCTACAGAATGTTGTTCCACTGTGGTGACCCCTAACCATGATAAGCCGAAAGGAGATGATGATGATTTGCTATTTGTTAACCAGGTCACTTGGCTGGTCTACTGCCCTTTTTCAGCCAAGATACAGACTGAGAGAGCAATTATAAAATAGTGCATACATGTGCAAGTCATAGCACAAGTATACAATATAAGACATACAAATAACAATGAACTGCTGTGTAGTTATTACACTTTAAGATAAATCAGTGTAATTATATAGCATATCCTACAAAACATCTACAATTACATCCTGTGTACAATATGTACAAAGATTGATTGTGATGTTTCATTTGGTAAATTAGAAGACATTGAAGTGTTGACTAAGTTGTAGGGGTTAGAAATCTTCTTCATACAATCTCTTAACCATTATCTCTAAAGCCATTGCTTCCTCTTGAATATGTTTTCTTAAAGTATTTTTAAAATCTTCTAAAGTATACATAGTTTTCATTTCAGTAAGTACCTTATTCCTGGTAGAAGTACCATTTCTAGAGAAAGCTGTTTCTACAAACTTGTTTGAAAGTGAGGTCGAGAAAGGGTAATGTCTTTTTGGTTGGCCCTTACAAAATAAATGTGATCTCCAAAAGGAAGCTTTATTTTCCAAAGGGGACAGTATCATAGTTTTACAATTTTAAGAAGTAGATGATGCGTAAGATGAGTGTAGCCCTACTACCAACACTTTGCTATTCTAGCCTATTTGGTAAGTTACTGTGATGAGCATGAGGGTTAGTAGGTAGTACACATCTGCAGATTTTGTTTTCAACAGACTGAAGCCTTTATATTTGTGTGAACATTGTAGTGATATTAATGGTAAGCAGTATTTTAGTTTCATTTGAGCAATAGCTACTCTAGCAACTGACAAAAGATTGCAAGAATTCTTGTAGCATAATTTGAGATGAATTATGTGTTTTAAAAGTAAAGTAAGCACTCCGAGTAAGACCCAAGTATCTGTATTCAGAGATATTTGGAACAATATTCCCAAGTTTATCTTTAAGCAAGACAGATGGTAAGTTTGATCATTTCTTGATTGTCGTGAAAATTGTAACATTATTTTTTGGATGTTAATTTAAAGTTTGTTAGTAGTGGACCACTGGTAAAATTCAATGAAGATTTCTGTAGCTGGTGCCTGCAAGTCTATATGTAATTTGGTATATTTGAGAAGTAATATGTGATCTGCATAGAATATGACATACAGAAGAGGTAGGTTGCAGGGGAAACCATTAAAGAATAGTCAAAAATAAAGAGAGCCTAGCCCAAAGCGTTGAGCGGCTCTGTTATTGAGGTCTCCTTTATCAGAGTACTGATTGTTGACATGGTCTTGGAATTTTCTTTCACCATGCTAACTTTGATACCATTTAATTGCAGTGATGCCAAAATTAAATGTTACAAATTTGATTAGTAGTATTTCATGATTAACAGTCTCAAATGCCATACTCACGTCTACAAATACTCTTGCAGGTAGATGTTTTTCATTTATGAGCAGCAAATAATTAATAGTAGTGATAAAGGCATTGCAGAAATCATGCTGACAGTCAGAGAATAGCCTGCGTGTATCAATATATTTAAATATCTGTTTGTAATCGTGTTTTTTGAAGATCTCTGCAATTAGCAGAGATTGGAAATGGGTCTGTAGTCTTTTAGATCATTGTGTGAAGGTGCTTTAGGTAGAGGAGTAACAACAGCATAATGCTTAAAAGTTGATGGTACTTTTTCCAGTTGTAAGATAGAGGTGATATAGAAATGTAAGGGGTTTTTCACTCTTGTCAGCTGCCCCTTCTGAGGAATGTTGTGTGCTGCATACTGAACTTGGCTGAGGATATATTAAGGATTTTTATCAAACTTTGGCTTCTTTAGTAAAGATTTTATTGAAACAGAAGGTACCCTTTTTCATAAGGGGTAATGTGAGGAATGATAAAATTGTATTGATATGTTTTGCATTGAGGAAATTGGAAAATATGTAATCTTCTGCAAAGTTATTACTACTAGGCATTTGAGTTCAATATGAGATAAATTAGTAATGTGTCCTGATAATTGTTTTATTTCTTTCCAAAGAGTTTGGGATTACTAGAGGTTGTGACTTGTTTTTTTTATTAAATACAGAGATTATGCTGCGTTTTGGTGTTGTTCTAGTTACTTTTTAATGGATAAGATATGTTTTGTGCAATTCATTATCATGTGGTTTTCCTTCCAAGCTTTCCAGTCAACTGTCAGTTACAACATGGTTTTAATTTCTTCATTTATCCAGGCACTCAACTTCTCTCTGACCCTTATTCTTGTGATCCAAAAGACTGGACTTTAGACTGCATGGAAATGAAGAATGTTAAGACTGATGTAGGGTTTGACAGTATGTATAAAGGTGTTCAGTCAAAAGAGATAAGGGGAGTTTCTTGAATAGCTAGTTTATTTCAGGGATGGTTTACCAGCAACTATTTAGGGTGACAAGTTTGATGTTTTGAAAGGGTCTATATTACAAGATCAAAACATCAGGTAGTTGAATACCTAAAGCTCGGTCTGTAAATATCGAAAGCTGAAAACCACGAATGGCCACTTCTGCAAATGTTTCATCTGGGAAAAATTTGCTTGGTCGTTATACAGAATTTGCCCTTTTGTCCAATGTAGAGCGATCTCAGAGTTGGTATATTTAGTTAGTGGGGTGTGGGGGCAAATCCCCCCACTTGATTTGGGTTTAAAAGTTTTTTTTTTTTTAATACGGCCAAGCAAATTCTTTCCCTGTGTGGAAGTGGCTGCTCGTGGTTTTTAGCTTTCGATATTTACAGATCGAGCTTTAGGTATTCAACTTCCTCAAGTTTTGATCTTGTAATACAGACCCATTTTGAAAGACCATCTGAGATAAAACTGGGCAGTGATCACTGAGATCATGTGGAAGAATTTCAAAACTAGAATCGATCTATCTATTTAATTCATCTATACGTTATGTTAATTATTAGCAAGTAAAGAACAGTATCATTCTTGTTTAGTAGGTTAGATCTAGTAGGGGCTTATACTAACTGTTCAGATATGTTAGTTGGCTAATTTCTGGAATAATGGTATTGAAATTGAAGCCATTCAGAATTATTATATATTTTGGGAAGTCATTACAAATCATTTCAAAAATAATATGTCAAATGCTTGAGAACAAGGAAGGAGGGGATTGGTATATATATATATATATATATATATATATATATATATATATATATATATATATATATATATATTTAGTACAGTTTTGTACCTACCATAAATGTAGATGTCCGAACAGGATAGCATCTGCAGTCATAACAAATGGGTTGATTTATGATCAGATGCATCCTTGAAGGACATATATATATATATATATATATATATATATATATATATATATATATATATATACACCAATGTAATGACGAGGTATACAGATTTTCCAAGTAGAAGGTTGCATAGTACTCAATTAGGTCATATATCACATGCTGCATGTGCTTTAGATGCATCTATAATATCCAGAAAGTCATTGTTGTTTGATTAGTGGCATAACTTATCCAGAGCTTCAGAGGTTTGGTCTTGTGTCCAGGAACACAGTATAGTTTGACTCTGTAAAGACTGAGGGACAGAAGTTGTCTTTCATCCATGTTTCAATAATGGTTACAATATGTGGTTGTTCAATGGCCATGCAGGCTTCAGTTATTGGCCCATTTATTGTTTATGCTTCAGGTACTGAAGTATGTGATTTTTTTAAGCTTTTGTTTCTAAATCTAAAAGTAATAGCTGTATACAGCTGGGTTTTATCAAACTGGCCGAGGGTTGAAGAGGATATCTCCAGACTTAGGTAGAATATTTTGATATTAAGTTCTTTATACAATCTATAAGGGCTGTATTTTGTCATAATATGGTTTGCATTATAATTTTTTTGTTCTTTTTTTTGTGGTGAAAATTAACATTTTATGTAATACTAAAGACTTATGGGTAATTGCATATGTAGATGGAAAGATGTGGGTGAACAAAGTTTACCTTTAACAGTGGTGTAATCAGGTATGCTATCTAATAGTCAAAAGCAGCCAATAAGAAGGGTTACGAAAAGGCTATTATGTTATTGTCTAATGCATGACATATTGATTATTGATTGAAAGGTCCACTGTGGGGAGGAAGGAAATGGGAGAGAAGTGCAGTCTGTTATGTGAACTGTAAGAAGAATGACAAATGAAGCTGTGCCTGCTGAGAGGAAGGAGGAAGGATAAAAAGTACTGAGAGATGTTAGTCCTACTCACTGGTAATTAGGCTGAGAGGGAAAGAGATTCGTATGCTGAGATTGTGAGAGAAGATTATAAACGTAAAGAAGTGAGTGTGCTTCTCAGAAGATATGGTGGGGGAGATACTTATGCTGAGAGGCTGAAGACAGATTCTAAGTGGTGAGAGGTTCGAAACCTATATGCTTGCATAATACATAGGCTAAGAGGGAAAGATGAAAGAGTGATGCAGATTGCATACTAGTGAGTGAGTGAAGTAGAGCCTGCCTGCAACGTAGCCTGAAGAGAAAGCAAAACAAAAGGGAAGAGTGGCAGCCTACTCGCCAACTAGACTGTGAGGCAGAGGAAGAAACCAGGATGCTCAAAGGCAGCCTCTCTGCCACATAGGCTGTATGAGAACAGAAGAAAGCAGAGTGTTTTCTAAGTTAAGAATAGCACATATATGCATCTACTCTCTCATCTCACACCTCTCAACTTCTTTACTCAAGCATTTTGGACAAAGTAAAAGTAAGGAGAGGCAAGGGCCATAATCAGGGCTAGTTTTTAAATGTTATGCAAATTCACATAAACAAGGTAGCAGAACAACAAGTTTTGCATAATCCTGTTATTTTTTGGACAATAAAAGTATGAAATTCTTATGTCTGATATTATTGACTGACTGTAATCCTCAGTAATTTACCAGAAAATCAAAACTTTTATGAGGGATAGGGTAGAAATATGAAGCAAAATCAGACATTTGAGAGATTCCAATGCCCACTAAACTGCTATTTTGCCTAGTCTACAGTACTGCATAATTAGAGAAGCAAATTTTACAGCTCCCATCTCACTATGTACCCCCAAATAAAACAAAAGATGGTAGGTCTTCCTACTGGAAGGCTGTGTAGCAACAGATCTGGTACTCAGATTCAGATCACCAGTATTTTTTCCGCACAATGGTAACATTTTGTAGTATGTTTTCTAGCACATGACCTTGGGACCATGTTCATGAATTCTGCTCATGCAGGGTAAAAAAAATATAAAACTGATGATATACTGTGACACACAAATAAAAAGTATTCTGAAAGAACTTCCCTCTACAAATTATATTTAATTGCATGAATGCCTACAGAGATGTGACAGTCCTTAATGGCATCCTTATCTGCTTGAGTGTAACACATATTCCAGACTGCATATTGGAGCATGTCATTTTTTCCTGCAGTAATACTGTTTCTGTTCTCTGCTACCTTATGGCGACTACATCTTTTTAATCCTAATTCTGTGTCATTAGTCACTTACCTGATGACTTGCAGGTACAACACTAGTAAATAACCCACCAAATAATAGAAAAAAAATGTTTCAAACTGGTATGACCAAATTATCTGTCAATGACACAATGACACATAGGGTTAAAATGTTAAATTGCTTTGCTTGACATTCTCATAATGGCATTTTCCCCTGATCTTTTCCTTTGAGGAAATGTATCATGCAGACATAAAGCACATTAAAACTGAAAGGCTATTATGTTATTGTTTGGGAATTCAAACAAAACCATGGCAATGTTTCCTGAGCAATGAGCCATGCCTACCAAATAAGAATTTCAATGAAACTATGGTATGTATCAAAGTGCCTCTCTCTCTCGCTCTCTCTCACACACACTTGGTAACATGGTTAAGTATAGCAGTCTGAATGAATGACCTAGGTCGCAAGGCAGACAAAAATACATTAAGTGAACTTACATAATGCACAGTATAAATAAAAAATCAATGTCTATATACAATGAAATTCAGTCAATGAATAAATACAGATATCCAAAAGTTATATCTCTAACACACAGAAAATGCAGAGGGATATATATATATATATATATATATATATATATATATATATATATATATAAAAGGGGAAGTGATGAGCTATTGGATGAAGGAGCGGTGAAGAGAAAAAGGAGATAAGGAGGAAACAGTGAAGTTAAGCAGGTTAGTATTACAACAGACACATTTACTGGCACTTAGTAGTGGAAACTGGCAGATAACATAGGGAATTAAAAGGTATTAGGGAGGCAATCTGTAGTGGCATAAACAATGGTGATAAATACAATTTATCACCCTCCTGCCTGTGTCAAAATGTGTAATTGCCGCCCTACTTAAAGCAGAAAAAAATGAATATGCAAAGCTAACTGCAATCTAGATAAGCACATAGCAGCAGTTTTAACTTACAAAGCATATTCACATCACAGTGATTGACACAACAAGGATGTAACCTCACTAATAACATCTCTCACTTATAACCCTTCTTAGACCAGAACAAGCCATACAATATGCAGTTACAGAGACATTTTAAAATTAAACACATACGTTATATGAAAAGCAAAAACATTTATTTTATTTACTTTTCAATTCTTTGTGGATAAATGTTTTTTGAAGTCAAGGTTTTCGTATCATTGGTTTTTGAGATTGACGATTTGTGCTGCCAATCAATATGTATGCTTCTGTAAACATATACATATTTTATATATATATATATATATATATATATATATATATATAGAGAGAGAGAGAGAGAGAGAGAGAGAGAGAGAGATGGATAAGTAAATAAATAAATATATATATATATATATATATATATATGTGTGTGTGTGTGTGTGTGTGTGTGTGTGTGTGTGTGTGTGTGTGTATAATTGTTTCTCTTGGCAAGATCACATTCGCAAGACATCCCTGAAAATTGATCCCCTAGCCAAGGATCTGGAAACCTATGCCTGCAATGAACTGTCTTTTGATCACCATGTATCCAGTATTGTAAGGAAGTTCTTTTTCATTGCACAACTTATGGCATCCAGGTTCATGTTTATAATCATTTGACTCTACTCAGCTCTCATTAGGCTGACCAGGATCTGAAGAAGGCATTACGCCGAAAGTGCTTGTCCTGTTTTGAGTTGTCAGTGGATTGTTCATTAAAGATTTTACTTTGTTTTATCGTTTGTCTGTGGTGATATGTTCCTTGTTTTTCTGCAGTCATTTGTTTTTCTGGGAGCATTCTGAAGTGGTGTTTACCTGATTTTTCCAACGTCTTCTAGGTATCTCACAGGCTACTGACAGGCAACATCTGCCAACAGACCCTACCTGTTAGACCTATTATACATTCACAAGTTCAGTGGTGGTATAAACACTTGCACAAAAGATCTCAGTCTAGGAAAACAGCAAATTCACCCCAGCTCAGCACTGCTGTTCTACATGAATAAAAGCAACATATAAATGTCCCAACATGTCCTTCTTTTGCCCATCTCTGGGTTATTTGTAAACAAAATATAAGGGCTAAAAACTACCATGGGAATGTATGGCTAGACTTCTAATGATCCTTAAAAATCAATAGCTTAGTAAGTACCTATGAACCTATAAGAAGGAAAGGAAGAATATACCTTCCTTGGCTGAACAAAGATGAGAGGGACATCACAGGAGACTGGGAAAAAGCAGAGGTAATTAATTTGCTCTGGTTTTCAGAAATGAAAGAATAAGAGGTCCCATTCTGGGATAGAAGCAGAACAGAATGGAGATGGACAACAGGATACAGAAGGAGTAAGAGGATGTTCACCAAGAAGTGGACATCTGTAATAAAGACCAGAAGTGCTGCCTCCAAGAAGCATCAGAAATTTGATGAGTGTGTTGACAGCCCCAATGACAGAGATCTTCAAAAGATCACTGGTTAGTGTTGAAGTGTCACAGGATTGGAAGTCATGTGCTGTCCCTGTGCAGGGTGGCAGGTACGTAGGAAAAAAAGTAGAAAACATATCTGAGGAACTACAGACTTAATGGTGGCATGGAACGTCATGTGGAGAATCCTGAGAAGAAGACTGGTAGCATTTCTATGGGGCAGCCATCTCTAGGGCAGAAGCTAACATGGGTTCATCACCAGAAAGAGTTGTCCATCAAACCAAATCCAGTTTTATGACTGAGTTACAACTGAAATTGCCAAAGAAAGTACTAGGAGACATGGTCTACTTACATATCATTAAGGCTTTTTTGACTCAGTCACACAGAGGAGGCTGATACGAAAGTTAGAGGAGCTCGGTTAGAACCAAGACCAAGAAAATTAATAACTGCATGGCTGAAGTGTAGGACACAGAGTGCTGTGGTGAGGTGGACAATTTTGAGAATTAGAAGGTGACCAGTGGAGCATTTCAGGAGTCTGTCCAGGATACAATACACTTCAGTGTTCTTGTCTCATATATGTGAGGGAATAAATATCAGGCTCAGTGAAGACACAAATGTAGCTGCGGCAGTAGAGGTTGGGGTAAGAATCTAGTGAAGGATTTGGACAGGTTGAACTATGGAGCAGAAAGAGGGAGGCTGAAGTTCAATGTAAACAAATGCAAAGTATTGAACCTCAGCCACAACAACGGGTAGGAAGACTAGACTTAATGGCAACAGAGCAGAAACTTTATGTGAAGGTGTTGCTCACACCTGGATTGGGCTGTTAGGAGTACAATGAGAAGACAGTGGTAGCAACAAACAAAACGCTGGGGTGTAACCTCATGGGAGATCAATTCTAGAAGCAAAGAAGTAATTCTGTCACCCTACATATCACTGGACAAATCACATCTTGAACCTTGCATGCAGAGTTGGAAGTCATACAAGAAAATTGCATTAGACTGCAGGAAGATAAATAGAGGATGCGACCATAAAGGTCTGTGGAATGAAGGGAAAGATTTTGAGGTTAGGGGAGGTAGAGCTCTTATCACCTGAGACTTGAAGAGGAAGGGGCGACATGGTATCAGTGTACAAGGACATGCCACAAAGATGTGAAGGGATAATTCTGAACAGGACAGACAGAGGTGGGATGGAGAGAGCAAGGCAGATTATAAGGATTAACTATTCCTTGTGTATGTGAAAATTACACAGAAAGGGTTGTGGACCCTGTAGCAGACTGCCTGAATGGCTGGTGCAGAAGTCATCCTTAAAGGCATTTAAAAGAGCATGTGACAGGTATAAAAACATAAGGGGGTTAAGTCAGGGACTGAAAGGAGCTTGAATGTTAAGGCATTTAAAACAAAAGATTAGGCATATTGTCCTGTTACAACATTGAACAAATGTATGGTAGTGTACAGTTATAAAAACCACAACAAAGGAAAGGCTAATGTTCAAATGCACCAAACAGTTTAATAAAAAATTCACAAAAAAAACCCCAGCAACACTCTTTACTTCTCTCTAGCGCCTTGGCTGTAAGCCTTTAACACTGTCTGGTACATTTGAACACTGGCCTTTTCTTTAACATGTTTTTTTATCCGCTGTTGGCCTTTGTGGTGTGCAAATGTACAGTTGTAATTTTACCTACTACAACAGATTAGACATGTCAAAATGTATTGTGAAGAAAATGTATTTATTATTTACTTATTTAACATTTGTTTCTTTCTTGAAGGAAATTAAGCTGTTAATAGGATGTAGCATAATTTTCAAATTCTTTCCTTCAAAATAAGCAACAAAGACAAAAATATGTGAGTGACACTTTTGACATAGAATGTTGACAGAATAAGAGGACTTGAATTAACACACATTTTGTAAAGTAAAAGACGTATATAATTAAAATTACTGTTATTACATCAAGTAGGACTTCAGTCATATTCAGATTTTAGTAGGGAAAGAGGAAAGTGTTCAACCATCTATAAGAAAACATTTTAAATGCGTTTGGAAAGAAGTTCCCAGAAAGTATTTCCTGTGTTGAACAACTCATTTTTGTCAACACTTTATTACATTCTGTGCACAGTGACTAAGTACTTAAGTCTAAAATGTGATTTTTTTTTTGCCTCATTTTTTTCCCCACTTCTGTCCTTCATAGTACCAGCCCAGCACCCCAGTACCTGCCCATATTAGGTCTACCAGTTTGTCTTTCTTGTCCCTTCTTGGACTTAATCTGCTACACTGGGGCCAGTCATGCAGCTAGGCATCAAGGGCCCAGCATATCTGAGCATCTGTCTGGAGGGGAGTCTTTGGCATTATGGTACATTCCTATCTCCCTTTGCAGGTCAATTTGGATATGCCCATCTCTCCCTGCCACTCTGTGACTCACCCAAGCCAGTAATCAAATCTGGGTTGCCTGGGTCATAGTCAGGGTTTTATCCCTCTGTGCCATTGCAGCGGCCTGCCTAAAATGAGCAAAGTACACACTCACACACACACATATATATATATATATATATATATATATATATATATATATATATATATATATATTATATATAAAATATATATACACACATATACATATATATATATATATATATACATACACACACACACACACACACGTGTGTGTGTGTGTGTGTGTGTGTGTGTGTGTGTGTGTGTGTGTGTATGTGCATGCACGTGCAGTCATGCATGTTAAGAGGCCCAGAACCTAAACACTAAGCTTAGAAGACTATTACCTGTGTGTGTTACAGGTTTGAATGCGCAAAATCAATGTGCTAATACATGTGTACCAGCAGCAGTAGCTACAGCACGGGAAAGAATGGTAGGACCAGTAACCATGACAGACAGCCTAAATTTAATGCTGCTACATTCTTTTTACAACAGTATCCTTGGCAACACCATAAACAGAAAAGACTTCTATACTTAAAAGCTGTTTATACCCAAACTGGAAGGTGTAATACCTGGTGTCACATATATTCCACTCTGTGGGCAATGCATTTGTGACATAATAGAACTGAAGAAATTGTTTGCTGCTAGTATATAGCATGGCTGGACCATGCCACAGTATCACTGACACTCATACCAAGACACAGATTTCAGAGGACACTGCTGGTCTGAAGTTGCACAGGCAACAACAACGGTTACCTACACTGAACAACTTATCATAACATTCTGTGCAGCCACCAGTAAACTTAGCTGAAGAGAAGTGTTTATATCCAGCCATGACACTGCAGTCACTGGACACTGGACACTGCAGTTTTCCAGTGAATGGGATTTCATGTATAGCAATGTCTTTCAGCTTATCCCAGTTAGGGGTCACCCCAGCGGATCACCGGTCCGCAGATTGAATGGCAATTGTGTTTTATGGTATCTGGTTGCCAGCCGGGTGCCCAATCTTCAAAGAAGGCACACCCACACACATGCACCTACCTGCATTTCTTTTAAAACTCACTTGACCACTGGGAGGACATGCAGACTTCACACAGAAGGCACACCAGCCAAAAACTGAACCGAAGAACCCCTTGCTGCGAGTCAACAATGCTAACCACTGCACTACTGTAGCCATTTAATGTATAATAATAATAACTCAAAAATTCCTCTGCACATTGAAGTTTTTCTAGAATAGAAACAGGAATGGTCTTTCCCTGTATTAACCCTCTTTTTACTATTGTGACTTGGTCAGTTTTATTATGTCATCTGGTTATGCATATGTCCCTGAAATGCAATGAAGTAGCCCACTCTGGATGATGTGTGACTGTTTCTAGTTCTGTTTTACAGAACCTGAATTTGTCTGTTTCTCCCATATTTTCATTAGACTTTGTAAACCAACGTCAACACAGTCCACCATCCTGGGCTGCCATTATTAGTCTTATCTTTTGGTTTCAATTTAGCTCTCTGTAGGCATTCCTGCATTAAATCTTGGTCAACATGAGGTTGTTCCCATAGATTTCTGTGGATGTCGCTATATTTGTGGACTTTTCAATATGTTTCCTTCTTGTGCAATCCTTTTTCTAATATTCTTTCTTTTGCTTTTTGGCTGTCTGATTTTTGTCACTCCTGCTTTGATTTCCATTCCAATTTGATTCTAAAATGCTTCTGCTAAATTACACAAAGATGCCATCTTAGACCTCTTCTTCACATGCTTTACAATTTCCGCTATGTTTGAAACTGATAAGGCCAATAGATATGTATGCCCTGCCATGACTGCAGAAGCTCATCTTAGACTTTTCCCACTACATCTCAATTGCTTTTAGTGTCTCTTCTTTATGAATACCTTTTAATGTGTGTAACAATTGATTTTGTTGTCCTTGTATCTGTAATGCAAGGTCATGAGTTATACAAGTAGATGCTGATGAAACTGAAAGCCTGAGTTTGAGGTTTATAGTTTAATATTTTAACTAATAAGCAAGAATGAACTTACTGTTGCCTTAAGCATTCAAAAGAAGAAAACATGGGAGGGAACAAAGTAAGAATAAAATCATTGCTGTGGGATGCTGAAATATTTGATGAAATATCTTGAGTCTTTATTGTGGTGAAAGCCTTTACTTTGGTTCCAAAATAATGACATCATGATGCTTTATGTTGTGTATACGGTTGTGGAGTTAAATTCAGATTTCATGCTGCCGTGCTTTTGTTAATAGTATTTTCTAATGCAGTCTGTTTAGGAGTTATTAGTGGTTTTCTTTAGGTTTCTATATGTTTATTATAATGTTTCCACGATTGTCAACCTTGCCTCAAGGAGCTGTAAACTAATAAATTTGGTTGTTCGGAATATAGTGAGGTCTTTATCCATAATCCTGTTAAATATCATATTTTGTTTAAGTGCCATGGGCATGTGTTAATCATTAGGATGTACATAACACGTATCAATAAATCATGTTATGACTGCCTGTTTTTGGTTTTAATTTTAGTATGCTTTTACAGAATATCGCAGCTTCTACAGTAGTGTCAGTATTTACCCATGGATTTCTAGCATTTACTACACAACAATTCTGTGCAGCAGATTGCTAATGAATCTGAGTATGTTAGGTGATAATGTGACATTGCAAACTGAGACAGCATCACAGATAACAGAAGGGAAGCAGATGGGTAGGAATGGGAGAAGAGTCAGCTAAGGGAAAGGAAGACTGGCTATAAGATTTAGGACATGGATATAATTCTTCACTCTCTGGCCTAGATTCTGACATAATTTATGGATAGGGAAAGGTGTTCCCACAAAGTCTGTGATATGTGAAATGGCTGCAGGGATTTGGATTAAAGACTTGTGTACAATGTATACAAATTATGTCACATGTAAGCCTACTTGATATGCTAATGTCTCTATATCTAATTCTATACAAAGTTTACTAGGTTTCTGTTCCATGCCTTCATGGAAGTATAAATTGGTGGAGTATGCCTTACAAGTAATGGGCTATATCACCTTTGTGTGGTAGTAAAGGACAGTTGATCACTACTGTATAGAGTAACAATTTGAAGGAAGATGCGTTCCTACTTTTTTCACTTGCATTCAGGGAAATATTAGCACAATATGACAATCTGTGCTTTATATTTCAGATATGGATAAATGTTTAAGGAAACAAGCATATATATTAAGCAAGTGCAACAGTAAGAGTAGTACTAATGGTCATATCAGAAATATTAAGTAAAGAAGTTAGAGACAGGTAAAGAACCATGCTGCTATGTGTTGTGTATAGCAGTGAAATGGAAATCCAGTGTAACACCAGTTAACAATGTAAGTGATTGGCCAGATTGACTGGGAGTGTTAATAAACATGAATAAAAACCTTCAGTGTCTAAAAAAAAATGTCAAGTAAATAATGCTGCTTTCTGTCTTTAACTGATTCCATTATTATATATAACTGCAAGAATATTTATAGGCAAAGACAATAGGGGGACTGAAGTGCTTTCAGACAAGCATATCACATTACTGTCAGTAGACTGCAGAAGTAAAACCACCAAGATTTGACAACAGTACACTGATTGTTTCCATGTATGCATAATCATTTCCCATACATTTTTAACTCCATAAACATTTAATAAAACAAAATTCACTAATAATAACGATTTGAATAATATGTAACATTATGTATGAGTTTATTGTCTGTATTTCTTCTTTGTCTCCCCAAATACTTTTCTCTCATTTTTTTTTTATTTTAATAATACATTCCTTTCCTTTAATTTCTTTGTCTGCCACTTCTGCTTGCTTTTTACAGTTCCAGAATCTTTAAGAGCAGTTCAGCAGCATGCATCCCAGATTAGGGAATGTTCACCCTCTGCCTGTCTAAAGATTTCCTCACAGGCTTTGGGATGTTCCTGTAGGCACCCAGGCAAGTTTCACTGAATGTGGGCTTCGGGATTTGGTTGAGGAGGTAGTGAGGCAGGTATTGTACAGATACTTTCAGCCAGGCCAGGATTATCTTCAGCACGTAGAAGATTCACTGCCACAGCTGGCTCTGACCACAGTGTCACTAGAGGTCCCTGCCCCCTTAGTATTGGGGTCCTCCACTACTACATAATCAGGCAGTAGAAATGTTTGACATCTTGTAGACTAGGGAATGTTGTTGGCATACACTCCTCTTCACCCACCCCTCTGTCCCCTAGCCTGTCTTCTATATCTTTGTATCTACTTCTCACTTGCAGTGCTCTCTTACACAAAAACACTGAAAAAATAGGGTGGTCGATCCCCTGACAAAAACATAATACCCCTTCTCTCCCACGTCCTTCAGCATACCTCCTTTGATGCTTTCATTCTGTGTTCCCCTTTTTATGTCGTTCCTTTTTCAGTCTTTCTTTTCTCTCCCTTTCCACTCTTTTAAGAAACCAATCAGTATGTCCACATAAAGTAACCCCTATAAAAAATATTTTTAAATCCCTCTATTAATAACAAAAGCTGTGCTGTATACTGCTTGTCATAAGTCTTTCAAGCATGATATCGCATAGCCGCATTCATCCTCAGTATCTTAGTATGTACAAAATCATACAACACCTAAGGTTTTCCCATAGTCCTTTGCACATACTTAATGATTTTACTTCAGCTCCTCAACACTTTTGCCATATGTTGGTGTGATTCTTAAAATGTCTTTGCATTTACTTGAATAACCTACGCTTAGAGCATTTGAATATACGTGTAGCAGTGCTCATCAGGGATAACTGCTATGCAAGGGTTAAATCTGGCACTACACTATGAACATGACTCATAGATTGTCCTTGTTTTGGAAAGAAAAAGTACATTCTAAGTACAGTTTGTTCATATATTTCTAGATGTATCCCATTACAGGTACGACAGGAAATAGGCCAAAATTACAATCAGTAGTGGAACAACCTTTGAAAAGATGGCCAACATATATGGGACTAACAAGGACTGATCTCAGTGAGCCAAAGGTTCATTTCTACATGAGAATCTGGATGAACGTTCTAAAACACAAATATAAAAACATGCTTACATGTGCATATGTAACTCATTTAATTTATCAGGCTGTCTTTGCCTGGTGAGAGGAAACTGAAATGTCTATAGAAATACCAACATGAATGCCTAGAGGATATACAAATTACGCTCCTATGCAGATAGTATACAGAGGTCAAAACTAACATTATTGCTGAGAAGGAACAAAACTAAGTGACTATTGTTCACTGACAATTATAAAATGATAATTATATACCCAGGCCTTCACTGTGACAAAAAAATCTAATGCTACATTGCACTGATTGTTTCCTTTATAAAATGCATATGACAATAAAAAAGTAATTAACTAGAAAAAAAGACCATTAAAACATTGAATCTATTTATTGCATTGGTTTCAAATCATGAAAATGGAATAGTGACCCTTATTTGCTGTTCATTTTATTTTCTTTCATTTTTTGTCATTTAGTTTTCAAACACCATGCTGCCAAGTGACTCCTTATATAGTCAACTGATATAGCAATAAAGCCAGAATTCATTTGCCCCAGACAAAATCTCTCTGCAGCAGTAGTGAACTTGTTCTTGGGAATTAGAATTAATTCTAGTGACTTTATTGTTCATCTAGACAGCACCCTGATTAGGCAGCATGTAATATGGAAAAGAACCCAGAGAAGGATACAGAGCCACAATGGTACCTATACTATGACCTAAATGTGCTGAGGTTTAACATAGAGTAAAGCAAACATGGGTGAACTTATGTTGGGAAGTAAACTGTTAGATAATCTATGAGCAAAATAAAAGTAACTCAGTATCAGGGTCCCTTCACTATCCACTTATTAAAAGAAACAAAAAAGAATAAACATAAAAATAAGGTTTCCACCAATTAAAAGGTACAAAGATAGGAATTGTAATGACACAGGTTATGTGAATATTTTTGTTCAGCAATGTCAAATAAGTTATATTTAGCTATCTGATAGCAACATAGTTCTACAGTAGCAGTGGTAGATAAAAACATACACACAAAGAAAAAAAAAACAAATTCAAAATGAACAAATCATTTTAATCGATTAGGTAAGATATTTTCAGAAGACTTCTTCAAAACATTCAGAAGAAGCCATTTATTGCTTTGAGATGAAAGCACCCAGTGTACTCTGTTAAAATGTTTGCATCATTCCATAATGTTTTTCTCAATATTCAACATGTCTTTATCAATCTAACATATTTGTGTTGTATTTTAAAGATAGTATTGTCTAATATGCAGAAACACTTCCAACACCACTAGTGCTGTTTGCAAAATTTTCTTTTAATATCCAAAAAGATGAGGAAATATAATTTTAGATGCTATTTTTATGAATCGGGGAATGAAATCTTAGGCATTAAAGTTTTAGTAAGTCTTTTAAATAAAATACTGCTTAAATTCCATCAGTGAACACTGAAAATTTGTAAAGAAAAATGTAATTATGTGTAATATGGTAAACTTCTCCATGGTAACTACAGATGACAGGAATTTTACTTACACGTTGATTGCATTTTAGGAAGACAACAGTGTAGAGGTTAAATAAGTACTACAAAAGATACATAAGGACAGCCACACTGGCTATGCTCTGGTTAAATAAGTACCACAAAAGGTACATAAGGAGAGCCACAATGGCTATGCTCTGGTTAAATAAGTACCACAAAAGATACATAAGGACAGCCACACTGGCTATGCTCTGGTTAAATAAGTACCACAAAAGGTACATAAGGAGAGCCACAATGGCTATGCTCTGATTAAATAAGTACCACAAAAGGTACATAAGGAGAGCCACAATGGCTATGCTCTGGTTAAATAAGTACCACAAAAGGTACATAAGGAGAGCCACAATGGCTATGCTCTGCTTACATAAGTACCACAAAAGGTACATAAGGAGAGCCATACTGGCTATGCTCTTTATTTGATGATACAGAGTTATAAGGAAGGTCAGAGTAATCAGTAAATAATGTGCAAAACTGCATGAGAGCTTACTTTCCCTTTAGATGTTCAAAAGATTGTGTTTATTATTCTAAACCAGTGACACATATTACAAAGTGATTGTATCTTGGCAACACTTATTGGTAAGAACTCCAGATTTTTCTCTTTGAGGAATGTGAATATTTAACACATGGATGGAAAACATGCAGCTAAGAAGTGAATGAAAGGATGCATATCCTTGTGGTATTTGAACATACTATAAATCTATTTCGGAATCAAACTGCTTCCAATAGCCAAAATTTAAACTTTTTTCTTTAATATCTATACAAACTGTAACACTAAAATTGTGACCTATTCAAGTAGGTATTTGTCATGTACCTCCTTTGTGTGGAGTAAACTATAAGAAAGTTACAAGGAAGGGTAGACCTCTATTAATACAACACAAATAAATTAAATATAGGTGCTGCTTTTTAACAGCACTCTAGCTGCTGTTGCAACTTGTAAGGTTTCCTTTTTTCAAGCTTAGATCTTCCTACATTTGATGATTAACATGGGGTTGTAAGCTTATCTGCAGCAGGGCTAGCTAGCCACAAAGCAGGATGTACATTGGCTCTAGGTGACTGTTACTGCTGAAGTGGCATCCCAACCCCATGTCAAAAAATGGAAAAAAAAGGGGGTGGATGGATGGATGGATGGATGGATGGATGGATGGATGGATGGATGGATGGATGAATGGATGGGGGTCTAGGCTTATAACCTGATGTAAAGATATATTTGTAAATTAATAGTGGAACTGAATTGTGATCCTAAAACTTTTTCTTAACTCTAGAAGTGTGAAGCACTGAAATAATTTGTTATATGGTTGTTGACTCATTTTTGAATATTTTCATTTATCAGGATCCAAACTGCATGCATTTATGTCTAATGAAATACTTTACGCAAAAGTGCTTATTGAATATACAATAAAGACATTTTGATTTTGCCACTGGTCTATTCATATATGTGCCAGAGTCTCTAGGAACTTTTTTCAAGAGACAAATTTCCTCTCCTTGAGACACAGGAGAATCCTACTTGAATGCTTTGACACAATGAATGAAATTATACTTTTACTGAAGAAATTTGTTGTCACATTAGAACATTCTTAAACAAAATGGGCTGAATCTCAGGTCACAGATCCCATCTCTCTTAAAATGATCACTCTTCCAGCTTACTAGCTATTATTTCACTTATCTTCCTTATTAATAGATGTATTAGGGGAGGCAGAATTTCTTAATTGAAAAATAAGGCCTTGCTGATTCCTCAGCAAAAAGGAGCCTGTTCAAAGAAACCAATAACTATAGACCATTACCATACCAACCACCTCTGGTAAGATAGTGGAATGGGTGACAAACCTTTGGCTATCTTACGATATCAAGTTTCTCAATATAAACAACAAGTATGAGCAGAAGTGAAATGCTACCCAAGCAACACAACTCTTCTGTCTCAGACCTTCTGTAGATCTCTACAATGGGGAGGTTGTTACTGCCCTGTTCCTTGATTTATCCAAGACCTCAGATAGATTTAGTGCAGCTGTTTCAGATCTGCACCAGATGTTCTTGTTATATATGGTAACCTACTTAAATCATGCACCAGCGATCTGTGCAACCACTAAGTAAAATGTCCATCAGTTTATTCCAATGGGATAGTTACTGATAAAAGCAATAGCTTAAGGGCCTACTATTCCTTAGCCTTTATACCAACTCCTTGTTGTATCATTATGTTTGCCTCACTGTTATCCTGTGCACTTGATGCATTCAGCTGATCACTCTGGAGAACAATTCTTGTCCACAACACATGGCAAAGATTCACAATGACTAAAGGGATACAACCTCCTTCTAAATGCTAACAAAGCCATGTCAACCTATTTCTGCAGGAGCTGTAAGTTTTCATTGAAAGTGTAGAATGCACAGAATACCTGGGGGCGATGTTAAATTTATTTTTATGAATGATCAAACATGGTTATTTTGCTTTTGTTTCTTTTTATTAACCACATGTATCAACATGCAAATGCTGCGGTGGTATGGCGGTAGCGTTGTTACCTCACAGCAAGAGGTTCTCCCATTCAATTCTCGGCTGGGCATGGGAGTGCCTTCTGTGTGGAGTCTGCATGTCCTCCCCACGGTTGGGTAGTGTTTGAAAGACATGTGTGCGTAAATGGGCGTGCCTTCATTGAAGGTTGAGTGTCGAGCTGGCACCTCGGCGTTTCATAAAAATCTACTGCCAATCATTAGCGAACCGGAGTTCCACTGTGGCGACCCCTTACCAGGAAAAGCCGAAAGACAAACAACAACATGTATCAACATGCAGAAAATGCTGAAGAGCTCTTGCAGTATATTGACAACTTCTCACCTTTAGCATAGTTTTGTCATCCCACCTAAACTGCTAATTGAACTTCTAGCGAGATTCAATGACCTCGGTAAATGTGCAGAAGAAAGCAACATTTTTTTCTATGAGGAAAAGACAGAAGTTTTCAAAACTGTCAACCAGTACAATTCAAATTGAAATATTATTTCAAGTATTCCCATTTTGGGAAAAACTTGTCCAGCTGACATCATTCAAACATGGAAATACCATGTTACCACTGATGGCACCATCTTTTACTTTAATGACAAAATTGAAATAACAGCAAAAGAGATTAACAAAAATGTATGGCCCTTTATAGAATCCAGGTATATTTACAACCCATGGGTTAATCATTGTTGCTATATAAACATTCAAACAGATCATTTACCGTGGGTAAACTCAATCTCTATGAATGTAACAAATGTATTACTACATGTAATAGAATTGTTAAATTTGAGGCTTGCCTTCTTCTTTACACATACCACTGTCAAGTCCTAAAGAAACTTTTCTCGATTTATCTTTATCCACAAATTAGTCTACAAAGAGCATTGCATGGTCATAATTACTTGTGTCTCTCAGTTATTGACTAACAGAAACCTTAAACCATACTGTACATGTTGATATATAAATATTTTGTTATGTTAACACTTCTTGTGTCTAATGTTCACTTATTATTAACCCACTTATTTTATTGTATGCATCACTGTGGCAGCTTGTTATGAGAATAATTGATAATTAATCATCAGATAAAAATTTGCATTTTTTTGCACTAAGAAGCACACATTTTTCTAGTCAAATGCCTATGCTATTGTCTTAATCGAATGCTTTCAGAAAAGTAATGGTAGTTTAAGTAACCATGAGATAGTTTTCACCATTTATTTAATTTTGGCAAAATTCTTCCGATCTATTCCTGATATGACAATAGTGGAACATCTGCTATCTGGAGTTCCTGTATGTAACAGCTGTATTGTTATGATATGTAGCTGTGGTAAAGGAATATTGGATGCATGTCAGTTGATCTACAGCATTATTATAGAGTGCCGAACAATCAAAAACAAATGAGAGGAACATTTTTTGCTGAACCTTGAAGGTAACTTATTATACCTACTCCAGGATCACAACAGTGTTGGGAAAAAAATAAAACTCTGCTGTTGGTGAAAGCTAATTCACTCGTTTGTGTTTGATCGTCATGGAGCAGGAAGACGAACAGGCCAGACTACATTTATGTACTCCCGTGGAACATTCCCTAGCTAATTCTGTAGGATTTACAGCCGTGTTCAGACAAGAGAACTGTATAGCCTTCCCAGTATGTCCTGGGTCTCTTCATGGCCTTGTCCTCCTAGTGAGCTCAGCCTGGTACACCTTCTGAGAGAGGCATCTAGGACATCTTTACTAAGGACTCAGACCACTTCAACTGACTTCTTCATACTCTTGTGGAGTAGTGGCTGTATCCTGAGATCCTCATGGATTGCCTGTCACATCATTCTATCAAAGAAAGTAAGTCCAGCATCCATGTGAAAAAAACTCTTTTCTACTGTATATATTCATGGTCTTATCCTTTCCGCAAGTACCCAAGAAATGTCACAATTGATGAGAATGAGGGCATCAAATGAGAGGCAAAGTCGGAGTCATTCTATGATGCAGCTGTTACTTCATCGACCACCAGAATCCAATACAATGTCTGCAGTACTGCTGTAACAAGGGATACCTACTACTAACCTAGTCATGGCTCATCAAACTAGTACTGATTAAAAATAACTCAGCAAAAACATAACAGTGCAAAAAATAAGTACGAAAATTCAATTCAAAGAAATGCAGAAGGTAAAGTAAATGAGAATACATTGCAAATACAATTTACTTCATACACTAATAATTGTTACTCTAAAGAGAATAGCTAAATACAGTAAAATGATTTTACAGGAGGAAAGCTCCCAATGCTCCCTATATGGGGAGCTATTCCCCTAACTCTCCTGAAACTTATTTATTTTAAAGAAAAAGTCATCTCACATTGTAAGATAGAAAATATGCCATAAATGTAGTTTGGGACAAACTAAGTTGTCCCGGTCCCACGAATAAGGGTAAGGGGTGTGGGGAGGGTATAGAGGTAGGAATTAAGGTGAGGAGTTGTAGCTGGATAGGATAGTGGGGTTGTGGTGGTGAAAGGGTTAAAGAGAGAGGGAGATGTGAAAGGAAGTGAGGTAGGGGAAGGAGGGACTTCTGACAGGATTAAGTGTTAGGGATTAAAGGAAGTAGGCACATTTGGCGTGAGTTGGTGGTGCAGTAGCAACTAGCTTACTTCCAGATGACCTGTAGGTATTGTGGATGCAGGTAGGCCTTGAATGGTGGGGAGAGAAGGGGTTAAGTTAACTGGCTCAGTTCCCTCCTCTCCCTCTTGGTGTCTCTGTAGTGTCTAATTTAATGTGAGGATGGAGTCTGGGAATATAGGTTGAGGGACAAGACTTACTGGTAGGGAAGGGTGAAAAAATACTGAGAGCAAGTGTGTGTGTGGGTGAATGGTTGGGGGGGGTAGTCAAAAAAAAAAAAAAAAGATAAAAGTGTCTTTGTGAGTGGTGCTCAGCTTACCTGGGTGCTGATGTGATTCTCCGGTGGTCCGGTAGGCCTGTGGTTGCAGTGGGTATTTCTAAGTGTCGGGCAGCATTTGTACACGGTCGAGGTCCTCCTGGTGGTCTGGTGGTGGCTCTGGTTGGGTGGTAGGGCTGGTTGCGGTGGTTGGGGTCTTTGTGGTCATCCGGTGCTGCTGAGGGTGCTCCCTGTCATCTGTGTGTCTCTGGGGGATCCATCAGGCCCATCGGGCCTTTTCCCGGTTGGGCCATGCAGTCCAGTGACATCCGTGGGGGTAGGCCGGGGTTATGTGGTCGGTTAGGATCCATGTGGGTGGGCCGGGTAATCCAAAAAAAAAAAAAGGAAAAAGGAAAAGTGTTCTCCCAGTGTTTGTCATAGGCTGTGGGGGTCCAGCGTAGTAATCCAGTCCCATTAGCACTGGGGGGTAGTGGCAGATCATCTCCTCCTGCTCCCTGGTGGGTTCATGGGCTGCGGTGTCCTTTGCGTTAAGAATGTGTTCTCCAAGTGGTCGTGGTAGGCTGTGGGGAGGGGGTCCTTCACCACAATCCAGTCTTGTCTGCATTGGGGGTAGTGGCGGATCATCTTTTTGTGCTCCCTGGTGGGTTCGTGGGTTTTATTTTTTTTGAGTTCCTTCTCTGGTCCCTGGTTTTGTCCATTCTTTGGGATGGTGGTCGCGGCTGTGTTAGTGCCCCTGCATCCTTGTTTCAGTGGTGGTAGTGGTGGTAAATCCTTTCCATCCTCCCTGGTGGTTTCATGAGTAGCTTCTACCGTTCTTTTGGCCATTGGGTCCAGGAGCTGGTTTGCACATGCGCAATGCTGTCCTTGACTGTTACCTCTCTGGATTGTCATTCTTGTAGGAAAGGTAAGTGTTTTCAGGCTCGGTTGTGGTTGAATGGTGATAGGATTGGGTGGCTGGTATGTAGGTATACAGTTAGATGTGCAGGATTACTTATTTATTTAACATTTAATAATTTTTATATAGATAGATATATATGGGGAGGGATATTTATAGATAGGTGATATTAGATATATATGGGGAGGGATATTTATAGATAGGTGATATTCTAGGGTTAGGAATGGATTGCAAGCTTCAGGAGGTGTGGCTGACTGGGTGTGCAGCTGAAGGGTGAAGTATGTGCCAGACAGGGGCATATTTTAAGGTACAAGGGAGGTAGGAGTGCATTAGTTAAGTGATTACACTGTATGATTAGTAGGCAAGCTATGCAAGGGGTGGTTTCAGCTGTAGAGTATAGGTTAGTAGGGGAGTTGGCAGAGTGTGGTAGGGCAAGGCAACACTAGGGGTTGGGGGGAGTAGGGCAGTCAGGTTTGTGGAACAGTTTTAATATTGCGCTTCTCTTTTACAGATGGCTAAATTACCAGAACTAAGGCAGCAATGGCAAGCTATTGTGGCCCAAGAGGAGGAGTTGTTCCAGGAGGCAGCAACATCTGAGGTGGTACAGGAACCTGAACACACCCCGGGTCGGAAGAGGTGGCACACAGCAGGGAGAACCCCTAGCTCGAGGGAAAAAGCAACAGGCATCGCAGCAGGCGGTAGCAGTGGATTCACTGGTTCCTAGTACATCTCAAGACGAAGGTGCAGGTAATGGTTTTACTATGGCAGTATTGTCTGGGGAGCTAGAGGTTGAGGATTGTGGTGGGGGGAGGGATGATGAAGACTCGTCAGTTGGGGACCTCAGGGGTGGTGTGCAAGGGATAGAAGAGGCTCAGAGGCAACTAGCACAGGGTGCCAGGTACCCAGTTAGAGATGTGACGGGGGTGGATGTTGGTTCCGGGGACAGTTCGGTCTTGGGCTCGGACGTAGGCTCTGACTTTGGGCTGCAACCATGGGACTGATTGGCTACCCAATCTTTGGGTCAGGGGACAGGAGCTGTTTTCCTGACTCCGCACATTCCAGGCTCGGCTAAGGAAAAAATTTGGAAAGGAGCGTATGTGGATTTTGTTTGAGCTGATCGATGCAGAAGGGGTCCAATGGCTAGTGGAAGCAGAGTCCTCTAATAGCAAGGACCTGTTGATGGCTTTAGTGGCATTGGGAAGGCAGAGGGTAGGTACGCTTCACCCTAAGACATGGGATAATTGGGTGGTTGGCTTTATTTATTTTATGGCAGTGCAGCTGTAGAAGGATGGGTCTTTGGCCCTGCCGCTTCTAGGCTATTTCCTTACCATTTGTGAGGCTCAATGGTTAAGGCCGGTTAATGCGTGACTTTGGTTCAATCAGCATTTCCACAAACGTAAGGCTGTGGACCAGTCATTCCATTTCATCCAGATCTATGGTTGGCTACGATAATGGATAGTTATGGTGACTTTAACAGAAGGGTGAGTGGGGCGGAAGCAGTGGGTGTGTGTTGGTCATTTAACAGTAGTTCCTGTTCATGGGTGGGGTGCAAATTTGCATACATTCAGCCATTGGCTATGGTTGGCAAGATCTGTCCACCTGGAACTCTAATGTTATGGGTTGTGAGGGTGGATTTGGTGTGCAAGGATTCTCGCAAGGCTTTCAACCAGTCCGGTGGAGGGGTAATTTTCGTAGGTCCCGGGGATTTGGACTCAGGTTTTTTTTAGAGGAAATAGAGGAAGGGGCATCATTCCCCATTAAGGTGAAGGTTCTCTGGGGTATACTTCATCAGTTTCTGGGTCTGGCCATCAAAAATGAGATAATACAAGGATTTCAAGGGGGGGTTTCCTATAAAGTCCACCGTGGGAGGGGGTGGGGGGGATTGCAAGAATCTGCAATCCATTCAAGGTAAAGAGGACATCTTGGAGGTTTTAGTGGAGAAAGAGTGTCGGGTGAGGTGGTTATTGGGTCCTTTTGACAGTCCGTCTTTCAGTACTTACAGGTTGTCACCTTTGGGATTGGTGCCAAAGAAACGGGTGGGGGAATTCAGATTGATACATCACTTGTCGTATCTGGAAGGGAATTCAGTAAATGATGTTATTGCAGAAGGGGAGGTTAGAGTGCATTACGCTTCCTTAGATGATGCAGTGAAAGTGATTAGGGAATTTAGGGAGCCATGGTTGGTTAAGGTTGACATTGAGTTGGCTTTTCGATTGTTGCCTATTAGGAGTGAGGATTGGCCACTACTGCAGATGCGGGTAGGTGATAAGTACTACTTCGATAAAGCTATGCCTATGGGTTGTTCAGTGGCATGTGCGACTTTTGAGAAGTTCAGTACAGTATTGCATTGGATTTGGCAGCAGAGAGTGGGAACTCAAAAGGCAGTGCATTATTTAGATGATTTTTTGTTGGTGGGTGAAAGAACGGTAGGATCACAGGAGGGGTTGCGGGTGTTTACTATTATGTGTGAGGAGTTAGGGGTACCACTGGCTCAGCATAAGATGGAGGGTCCGGCAAGAGCATCTGAATTTCTGGGATTAACAGTTGATGCAGAGCGGGGACTGTTTTGCTTACCCAAGAATAAAATAGAGAGGCTTAGGTCAGCTATACGTTTGGTGTTGGATAAGGTTACAATTCGGATTCGTTCAGTTATGGAGTTGCTTGGGCTTTTGAATTTTGCCTGTTGAGCAGTACACCTAAGGTTAGCTTTTTGCAGGTCAGTGGCGTATTTGTTGAAAGGGGGTCAGAAGAAACATCATTGGGTTAGGGTGACCCAACTGGTGTGGGAGGACTTGGTGTTGTGGAATGGGTTTTTGCAACAGTTTAATGGGATATCTTTTTGGCAGTCAGACTGGGTGGGGCAGGAGGAACTTCAGTTGTTTATGGATGCAACTGGGTGTGCTATGCCTATTTTGGGGGTCAGTGGTTTGCGGCTGAATGGCCGCGGGATTGGAAGGAGGTATGAAAGTGGGATATGGCCTTTCTAGAGTTGATGCCTATATGGGCAGCTTTTGTGGTGTGGAAGGAGCATTTCAGGGGCAAACGTGTAGTTTTTCACTCTAAGCAAAACAAACTAGTGAAAATAGGCAGGTAGATCCAAACAGTAACACACCAGGCTGATGAATCCTTAACGCAATTTATTAAAACAAGTAGACACAGCGTTTTCGCTACTCAAAAAAGGTAGCTTCTTCAGAGTGAATGGGTGACAAGAAAACAGAATTTTTAACAAGTAGGAAGTGATCACGTCACTTCCTGCCAACGCAAAAAGTTTAAAACAGTATTATCGACAAGGAATAAAAATGTGAAATGTATAAACAGTCTTGGAATAAAGAATGATTGTATCTACAAACAAAATGTAGAATAAATATATTTTGAATTACATAAAAAATATATTTTGAATTACATAAAAAATATGCAATCAGCAGGTCAACTTCTAATCAGATTAGAAGTAGAAAAGTCAAATATTATAACACACAAAAGTGGTAAATAAAATAAATAAAAAGTACTACTGGTGAATGATTTTAAGATCGCTCGATCTAGTCACCTAAAGAAGGTAGGGCAAGTAAACACCAGCAATCATGTTAAACAAATGAAGAAAAACAATTTTATATAGAAAACAGTCAATCAGCTGCTAAGAAAGCAACATGTTCTCAGGTGTAAAAAATCAAAAACAATGTGGTCAATAATAGTAAACAATAATAATATATAATATTATACAAAAAATGTGTAGTACATATATTAGGGAGGGTTCATAAAAACCACAAAACGTAATGTTAAAAAAATCTTTAAAAATATTCTAAAGTTAAAATGTACATAGAAAAATGCTAGTCTCAAGAGAGGCTACCTAAAATAAGACTTATATTTTAAATGAGCAGAGATTTTACAACTGCCGTTGAGGCCTGGTGGATTGATTGACTAGTTTGTTTTGCTTGGCGTACTCACACTCTTTCTATGGCATCGGATCCTTCTGCTAGCCCTACCAGCCCTAACATTTTTGAGTCGAATGGGACTCCTAATTTGGATACTGCCAGTTTGTTGTTGGCGGTCTCACAGAGATTGGACTCCTTGTCTAACCGCTTCGATTTGTTCGAAAGGAACTTTGGTTTTTCCATTCCAGCAAGTGTCGCTGACACGCAAAGAGCGGCGAGAGCTGGAATTCCTCTTACCAGTTCATCGGACTTTATTCCGGCTGCACAGCCACAAAGAGAATTTACTCCAGCTTCTACACCTGCCGCTCCGACTACATCAGGGACTTGTATTTCAAACACCACAGCTCAGAAGGGAAATAACGTTGCACTTATTGGCGATTCATCTATATCGCATTGGATCAACAACACAGGTGACTTTTTAACATTTATAAAACCATTAAATGATGTTTCGCCGGTGCCTGATGTTCCCCAGGCCTCTGATTTTCAAGAGACAGTTACGGACAAACTTAAATTACTGGATACTAAAACTTTTAAGCTCCGTAAGCTACAATTAGAAGTAGCTTACTTTAAGCAATGTTTAGAGGAAGGCCTGGTCCCAAAAGGTCTTAGAAACTGTTTTTCTCCCTCCAATTTAATTTCCAACAATGTGTTTCTTGTTGAATTAAAAGAGCTGTTTCAAAGACAGGGTATACAACTCATGGAACTAATTGTAAAACATTATTCTATGTGTATAGCTGATTTGACTAGTGAGGTATGTTTGTTAGATGAGGAAATTAAGTTATGTGATTCTTTTAACAAACTTAAGTTTGATTATGCACGTATTTTCTCAAGCATAGACACCTATCTGGTTAAATTAAAGTCTAATAAATCAAAAAAATTGTACAGAGATAGGCATGCTTATGCGAATGATAAAGCCTATCCTAAGCTAAGTCTTATCCAGCACGATAAAAGGAAGGAAGTCCATGCTGATGATACTGAATGGCAGGACTCTGATATTACTACAAATTCCCATTCTGCTACTCCTACTGACGACATTTATAATGGCCCTAGGAGAAGCAATAGAAATAAAAATAAACAACTGGACAAAGTTTGTCCTTTGGATAACAACACAAATAAGGCTAACAATAGTAAACAGCAATCAGCTTCTACTTTTTTAGGGGCACAGAACAGCCGCACCCGGAGGGGGAACAAGAATTGGAATCACTAAACTCTGAGGATGCCAGCCCTGCTTTGACTATTCCCACTATTGTAACTAATGTCAAGGGAGACTTTGTTATATACAACTTTTCTACTCTCACATTAGAGCCTGAGCTAGTTGAACTACTGTCTTTAGGCAATACTTTTGTTCCAAGTAGGCAATGTGATGTGGCCAGAGTTCTTTTAGACTTAAAATGTTATGTTAGAAAATTAAATCTGAAACTTTTGTTCCATGATTCTACACCAACTGAAATTGGTAAACTAAAGCTTTCTAGTGTCTTTAATCCACCTCTACATGTAGTATTGAAAATGTTTGAATACGCTTGTGAATTAGACATTAGACATATGGGCAATACATTTTCAGCTAAGGCCAGTCAATTTAATATCACGAGGGAACAATTGGCTGCTCTCAACAACATACGCGCTACTATGGTCAGAATCATCAAGCCTGACAAAGGAGGCGGTTTGGCAATATTCGAACACATGGACTATGTAGAGAGAATGCAAAAGGTTCTAAACTCTCCAGCTTATGAACCTACTTCTTTAAACCAGCTGAATACAACCTCAAATAGGATCAGGGGGTATTTTAGAGATTTATTTATTCAAGGGAGAATTGACAAGGATACCTTTGACTACATAGACATTTTGCAGCCCAGGGTGCCGGCAATGTTCGGCATCCCTAAAGTGCACAAAAACCTTAATGACCCACCGATGCGTGCCTTGATTGATGGGAGAGCCTCACAGTCCTACCCTTGCTCCAAATTCATCGATTCACTGCTTTCCTCTTACCTGGAATGCATCCCAAGTATTTGTAAGGACTCCTGGTCCTTTTTGGCCAAATTGAATGAGATTAATATAGATGACAGCATCAATTTTCTTACAATTGATGTTGTAGATCTGTATACTTCCATACCGCACCAGGAGGCAGTGGAATGGATTGATTTACTACTGACTGACTTAGGTGCTCCCAAAAATGACATCATGAATATTACGGAACTTCTTGATATTGTTTTATCTTCCAATTTTTTCCTCTTTGAAAAGGATTTGTATATCCAAAAACAAGGTGTGGCGATGGGTTCCCCATGTGGGGCTTCCGTAGCCAACCTATTTATGGCTTATTGGGAGAAACTTTTCATCTTAAACAACAATGAGTGGAGGAATGAGCTCGTGTTTTATACACGGTTTCTTGACGACATGTTTATCCTTTTTAAGGGTAAATCTGATCGGGCTATGGAGTTCGTTCACTTCCTCAATCAGACCACCACTTTTCTCAATTTCACCCATAATTTTGCCATCGATGTCATTGACTATCTTGATGTTAGGTTGACTAGAGACCCTACTTCTGGTAGACTAAAATCTACTATTTTTAGGAAGGCAACTTATGTAAATTCCTTCCTGCACTTCTCCAGTGCACATCCTTACAAGCTCAAAAGAGCCATAGTTAAGGGACAGCTAGTGAGGGCAGTCCGAATGAGTACTGACCATTCAGATTTCTTAGGTGAATGTACATTTCTTAAAAACTTATTCTTAAACCGTGGATATCCCACCCAATTAATAGACGATTTGATTCATGAGGTGGTATGCAAGAAAATAAATGGCTTCTTTAATCCCATTCTTACCATTTCATGTAATTCGGACGTTGATTTTCTGACTCAATCTGAAACTCAACTTTCTACATCTAGGCAAACGACTGCCAACTCTGTTGTAGAGGTTTGTTCATTGCAATACCCATGTAGTTTTATTACTACTTTCAACATCAGTTCTCGTTCCATACAAGAAATCATGAATAAAAATTGGTTTTTCATTTCTAGTACTCCATCTATGGTTGAGAAATTAGGAGCAAAACCCCGAATTGTATATAAAAGGGGTCCCAATCTTAAGGAACTCTTGCAGAAGCACCCTAGTTTTGACATGCAGAACAGAAACAAAGGTTGTTATGCATGCGGTTTCTGTTCTTATTGCCACCACATCAAGAATGGCAGTACATTCTCTATTAGAGATAGAAAATTTGATATCTTTCATAAGATCACTTGTAATACTAAATCGATCGTTTACATAGCCTTCTGTTCTTGCTGTACAGCATATTATGTCGGCAAAACAGATAGAAGATTTAAAGATCGTATTTACCAGCATGTCTATGCCATTAGAAAATTGAACTGTGAGAACGCTTTGGCAAAACATGTTGCCAGTAGTCCAGGCCACTCTTTTTCATTCATGGGTATAGATCATATTGCTGACTCTATTAGAGGTGGACCTACATCTATTATTCTAGAAAACTGTGAATTATTATGGCAGCTCAAACTTGACGCGTTCAATCCACCAGGCCTCAACGGCAGTTGTAACATCTCTGCTCATTTAAAATATAAGTCTTATTTTAGGTAGCCTCTCTTGAGACTAGCATTTTTCTATGTACATTTTAACTTTAGAATATTTTTAAAGATTTTTTTAACATTACGTTTTGTGGTTTTTATGAACCCTCCCTAATATATGTACTACACATTTTTTGTATAATATTATATATTATTATTGTTTACTATTATTGACCACATTGCTTTTTGATTTTTTTCACCTGAGAACATGTTGCTTTCTTAGCAGCTGATTGACTGTTTTCCATATAATATTGTTTTTCTTCATTTGTTTAACATGATTGCTGGTGTTTACTTGCCCTACCTTCTTTAGGTGACTAGATCGAGCGATCTTAAAATCATTCACCAGTAGTACTTTTTATTTATTTTATTTACCACTTTTGTGTGTTATAATATTTGACTTTTCTACTTCTAATCTGATTAGAAGTTGACCTGCTGATTGCATATTTTTTATGTAATTCAAAATATATTTTTTATGTAATTCAAAATATATTTATTCTATATTTTGTTTGTAGATACAATCATTCTTTTTTTCCAAGACTGTTTATACATTTCACATTTTTATTCCTTGTTGATAATATTGCTTTAAAATTTTTGCGTTGGCAGGAAGTGACGTGATCACTTCCTACTTGTTAAATATTCTGTTTTCTTGTCACCCATTCACTCTGAAGAAGCTACCTTTTTTGAGTAGCGAAAACGCTGTGTCTACTTGTTTTAATAAATTGCGTTAAGGATTCATCAGCCTGGTGTGTTACTGTTTGGATCTACCTGCCTATTTTCACTAGTTTTTCACTCTGACAATATGGCTGTAGTGAGGGTATTGCAAAAGAAGATGGCTAAGTTGGATTTGTTATTGTTGGTATTACGTAAATTGGTTTTGCAGGGCATCTTAATAAATTTGTCTTTTACAGGAGTGCATGTGCCTTGCGTAAAAAATGAGATTGCTGATAGCTTGTCCGGATTTCAGTTTTGCAGGTTTCAAGGCTTGGTTCCATGGGTGGAGAAGGTGCCAGAAACCCTGCCAGAGGAGGTGTGGAATCTTGGGTTGATGTAGCCAGGCAGTTGGTACGGCATTCCTGGGTCTCTTCTACAAGGAAGGTGTATAGTAGGGCTCTTTCTGATTTTAACCAGTTTATTTTGCAGCTGCCAGAAGAGGAAGGGGTATGGTCGGAGGAATTACTATTGCGATATGTAGTTCATGCTTGGGGGCTAGGCAATGCTCTGCAGACAGTTAAGGTGGATTTGGCTGCAATTAGCATTTTTGCTAAGGTAGCGGGGTTGCAGGATTTCACTAAGTCTTGGACATTAGGGCACATGTTGAGGGGTTGGGGAGAGTGGTGGTGAAATGTAGAGATATTCGATGGCCACTTACGAGGGTTCATAGGTTCGTACTAGGCTATCTGCCCTAGGGCATTTATAAGCCTAGCCAGAGTATGTGTGGCTTTCGCCACCCCTTGGGATGAGAATACTACACCCATTTAGGGTTTAGTTTACTGTGTCTCTGTCTAGTAGTGACACAGAGATGACCCCCGGGGTAAACCTACGATCTCCCATCCACTCGTCAAGATTTCTCTTGAAGAGAGTTAGTGAGGGGCTCTGCCTAACATGGACTGGGATTCTGTTCCAGAGTGTAGGGAGCCTCTGAGTTATGAATCTATCCCTCCAGCACGTCCTATTTATTTCTGTGTTGAGGTTCAAATCTCTTGCTCTCGTGGTTCTGATGGATTTGGATTTTCTGAGGTGGAGCATGTCCATTAATTCCAGATTGGACATGGCCTTGTACGTCAGGCATAGATCACCTCTGAGTAGGCAGTATGGGACTGAATAGAGCTGGAGTTTCTTCAGCCGGGCAGCATATGACATATGTTTGAGACCCTTTATCCTCTTGGTGAGGAACTTTTGGGGTCTTTCCAACTGCTGCAGGTGTCGGGTAAGATACATCCCAAATGGGGCATTGTACTCAATCATGGGCCTGATAAGAGAAGAGTACAGGGGCACAATGACCTCTCGATCTAGATGTGAATCCCTTCATGATAAGGTGGGCAATATAGAAGGTCTTCCTAACCACCTTGGCGATGTGAGTGTCAAATGAGAGGTTACTGTCAACTTGGGTCCCTAGGTCCCTGATTACCTCTTCCGTACTTAATGGTTATATTGAAAGTTTTGTTGAAAGGGTTAGGTTTGTTACAAGGGGGGTCTTCAGATTACTTTATGTGGGGTGCATTATGTACATGATTATATTTTGATGCTTTCCATATTTCAGAGTTGTTAGGTTCATTATGTCATTATAGGGGAGGGTGAGGTTACTACTGCATTAAGGAGGAGTAAGACAGATCAGTTGGGTAGGGGATGTTTGGTGGTGCTTAAACCTGACAGGAATCCTTGCCTTTGTCCAGTAATGTGGGCTAAAGAATTTATGAAGAGGCAGAAGGGGAGTGTGGATCAGTTCATTTTTTGTTCAATGGATGGGAAGGTAGTGTCGAGTAGTAGATTCATACTTTTGGTGAGGAAGGTTTTATGTTGTATGGGATTTATGGCGGAGAGGTTTGCAGCTCACTCGTTCAGGATAGGTAGGGCCTCAGATTTAGCTAGAGAGGGTAGTTCCATTGAATTGATTAAAAGGGTGGGGTGGTGGTCTTCAAATGCATTTTTGTCTTATATTAGATAAGTTGTGGTCTGATTATTAATTTTCTCTTCTTTTCTTTTAGGGGAAGCACATTATCATCTTGGGGCATTCGTATATCCACTGTGCAGAGAAGCATGCTTTAGTTAAGGATGATGGGGAAAATTTGGGTTTATCACATTTAGGGTGGTCAGTGACTTGGCATGGTGTTAGGGGTCTTAGGTGGGATGGGTTGTTGCATGAATTTGAGAGGGCTAAACTGAAGGTGGGTTGTCCTTCTATACTCGTCATTCATTTGGGGGGCAATGACTTGGGCATTGTTTCCAAAAAACAATTAGTGGACATTATTCTGCAGGATTTGATGAGATTATAGATGTTGTACCTGGGTATGGAAATTATGTAGTCAGAGTTGGTTCCTCATTTGTGTTGGAGGGCTGCATATAGTTATAGGGCAATTGAAAGGGTCAGAAGGTGTGTCAATCAAAAGCTGGCTAAGCAGTTAAGAATTTTGGGGATGCATACCATTGACCATAGAGATTTTGGGGATGGAGAGGAGTCTTGGTACCGAACAGATGGAGTGCACCATAATGATGTACGATTGGATCTTTTTAATTTGTATTTGAAGCTCTTTTTAGAGGATGTGATTGTGGCTAGGGTTTAGAAGGAGGAACAGCCTGGGACCAGGCTGGTGGCGGAGAAGAGGGACAGGATTATCCTCTTCTGTTCCCCCTCTAAAGAAGATGGTTATTGGTTAATGGTTTGGTATGGAGGTGAGATGAGTAGGTACACTGCCTCTTTATGTGGGTGAGTAGGTATGCTACCCCGGTGGAGGAGGTATCAGGGTGAGTAGGTACGCTGCCCTGAGGTAAATTTGTCCAGGGTGAGTGGTGACACTGCCCTGAGATCATCGTTGCTGGGGAAGATAACTAATGTTGTTTTTGTGTGTATAAGTTCATTGCACAGTTGGTGTGAGTTGGTGGCCCTCCCACCCTCCCTTTTTTGTTTATGGATGGAAGATGTGGGCAATATGAGGCAGAGAAGAGGGACAGGATTGTCCTCTTCTGTTCCCCCTCTAAAGAAGGTGGTTATTGGTTAATGGTTTGGTATGGAGGTGAGGTGAGTAGGTATGCTGCCTGTTTATGTGGGTGAGTAGATACGCTGCCCCAGTGGAGGAAGTATCAGGGTGAGTAGGTACTCTGCCCTGAGGTAAATTCATCCAGGGTGAGTGGTAACACTGATGTGAGATCATTGTTGCTGAGGAAGATAACTAATGTTGTTTTTGTGTGTATAAGTTCATTGTAGAATAGAGTTTAATAAAGGTTGTCAAATGTCTTTATGTATTTGGTGTGTTTATTTAAAAGGGGGGGCGGGACAATATATTTTGCACTGTCACTGAGGCTGCCTCAAAGTTAATATCATAAAGTAGGGGGGTGGTATGGGTGCAGGCCCCCACTCATGTGAAAACTTTGCTGGGATGTAATGGATGCATGCTCCCATGCATTTGAAAACTTTGCTGAATGGTTGTATTACTATGATTTTGTAAATAAAAATGTTTCCTATTTTCCTGTTTCAGAAGAAACATAGAAATAATTCATAAATCAAAATGGTCACTCGTGCACCATTTGAATATATAAAAAATAAAAAAGTATGATTATACCAGATGGAATTGAAACAACACTTCCATATTGGTGCTTTTACATCAGATGCACAGCAATTGTGTATTATGCAATGTGATAAAACATACCTACTGTATTTTGACTGGCTATGGAAATATAATGTTCACTCCAGATATTGGATGAAATGGTAAACTGCCTATATTAGGGGAATACAAGCTGTTGCCAATATGTTTATAGGGATAAGATATAGTTGCCCAAATGCTAGAAGCTGTCCATAAACAAAGTTTAAAGTCTGCATGGTATTCATTCATTGCAATGTATTCCATAATTCAAAAGCCCCTCTCCGTCCCAGAAAGCCTGCATCGGGATGCTATAAAATGATACAATCAGACAGAAGAGGTTCTAACTGAAGAATAACACTGCAGATTCTGTCTTGACTGAGGGAGAAGTAGAATAACTCTTTGTCCTAGCAGGAGTGTACTAGAACAGAACAGGGTCTCAGGGTAGCTGTTACGTGCCATTTAGTTTTAGTATTTGTAGAATGAAAGTTTTGCTTGAATACTTGTCATTAAGTCAAATATACAGAATATGACCACAGCTCCACAAAGGGTGTGCCTTGTCTCCTGTACTGGTCATTATTTTCAAGGATAAGGTAATAAAGGTTTGGAGTGCATCCAGTGTGGGGAGATGAGGATCACTGCTGTTTGCAATGTTCTGCTGTTCACCTAAAGTGACTGTCATCTTTAATGTGCATTGCAGTGGTTTACTGCTGAGTGTGAAGCTGGGATGAAGATCAACAACTACAAATTCAGTGGTCATAGTTCTTTCATAGAAAACAGTGGACATTTCTTTGCATATTGAGAGAGGTACAGATATCCCAAGTGGAGGAGCATATGTATCTTGTGGTCTTGCTCATGTAAAAGGGTGGATAGGATGAGGAAACTGATTAGTGGATTGGTGAAGAGGAGAAAGCTTTGCAGGCATTGAACTGTACTATACTGTGGTGAAGAAGCAAGAACTGAAACAAAAAATAAAGATCTATATTTACTCATCAATCTACATCCCCACCTTCACCTGTGGTTGTGAGTTTATGTTTGCAGCAGAAAGTGTGAGGTTGTGGAGACAATTCTTCCACAGTGAGGACATCTTCCATGATACAATGAGGAGATCACCAAACCAGACGAATCTCAGCATACAGCTGCTGTTGCACCTTTGGGTTGAATGGACTCAGCTGAGGAGATTTGGCCACCTAATAAATATGCCTTTTAGGAGGCATACAAGGCACTGACCATTAAGAAAAGTCTCGGGTCAGATCCTCATGTACTAAAATGATTATATCTCTCAACTTGTCTTGAAAAGGCAGAGGTACTGTTGAATAACCTAGTTAATACAAGTTAGAATATAGAATTCTTGTCTACTTTGTCACTGTGACTCTCAAAAAGAAAAGCAATTTAAAAAACAGATGGATGAATGGAAGCTTTTAACTATTTTGCATCAACTTTCAGGAATGGGCTGTCAGATGTTGTTCAGCTCCATCTTTCCCATCTGTAAATGAATCTGCAATTTAAGAAGGAGAACCTTAAGCCTTTCATATCAAAAGATAGCAGTGTGCTTACTTCAGTGTGACCTTTATCTGTAGTCTATGTGATTATATGATTCCTCTTCTGATCACATAAATAACTCTTAAGCTGCTTCTTTTCCCTCAATAGGGTTTTTCATTCATGTAACATATTTCATGTCTTATAGGCCACACAACACTCAAACACTATCAAGATATAGCACAAAGTTAGTATAACTTGATTTTACTGTTTTGAGGTTTATTTATTTATGGGGGTTGAGTGGCTGTGAATGAAGCTCGCACATTTCAGATCTCTAAGCCTACAAGATACTTGGGTCATTGCTGCCATTATGGAGACATATAATCTCCAAGTGAAGGAAGGGCTGAGGACTATTTGATCATTGATGTGAGTGTCTTTTGAAATTATGCACACTACAGCTAACAGCCATATATATTCAACAAATAGGATTAGATATGGTGAACGATGACACTAGTCTGCCTCTGAAGCAGCAAAAGGAACTCGAGGATCAGGGAGCTATAGCTGCAACTGCAAGACATTCAGGAGTTGTAATTAGATTCACAGAAGCTGGAGCAGAAATCGAGGTCTAGAGAACAGGGCTAGATGCAACAGTTTAAGAATAACGGTCTGCCAGAGAAGGGAAAGGGCACAGACCTGATACTGTTCATCAGCGTCGTTAAAGAACATCACAGGAGGTACAACTGCACCAGCAATTGAAAAGCAGCATTAGATTATACCTTGGCTGCTTAATAATAATGTACCATGACACTTCTTTTTAAATGCCTGAATTCTAACAATCAACAGGTTACCTTTCTAAAGCCGGAGAGCTGGGGCCGGAGTTAACTATTGCAGTGAATTTGGAGTGGGTAACACTCAATTATAGTGCCTCACTGTACAACCACGAGAAACTGATGAGTGTACTTGAGAGAGTGTCATGTCCTGGGTTACTTAGCTCATCTGTGGCATCCAGCAATGATTTTCCTTTACAAAGGCAGCACTTATCTTGTGTTTAGCCCACCAAAAGAAGGAGAGCATTTTACTACTAATCTGTGAAGTTACAGCTCCGACTCCTATGTGGAGGTTCTTAAGAACAATCTGCATAATAATAAATCCAGAACACCATCAACTTCACTGAATAACACTCCAGTGTAAAAGGAAGGGAAGGAAGAGCACAAGGGCCAGCAGGAGGACCTAAAAAAAGGCAGCTCATCTGGCCCCAAAGAAAACCAGTTTGACTTGTACATACCCTACCATAATACATTTCAAGTGTTGGTGGCACCAGTGATGGTGACAGTATTTTACTGGCAGATCCAGTTATGGTGACAGTAATTTACTGGCAGATCCAGTTATGGTGACAATAATTTACTGGCAGATCCAGTGATGGTGACAGTATTTTACTGGCATATCCAGTGATGGTGACAGTAATTTACTGGCAGATCCAGTGATGGTGACAGTAATTTACTGGCAGATCCAGTGATGGTGACAGTAATTTACTGGCAGATCCAGTTATGGTGACAGTAATTTACTGGCAGATCCAGTTATGGTGACAGTATTTTACTGGCAGATCCAGTTATGGTGACAGTATTTTACTGGCAGATCCAGTTATGGTGACAGTAATTTACTGGCAGATCCAGTGATGGTGACAGTAATTTACTGGCAGATCCAGTTATGGTGACAGTATTTTACTGGCAGATCCAGTTATGGTGACAGTAATTTACTGGCAGATCCAGTTATGGTGACAGTATTTTACTGGCAGATCCAGTGATGGTGACAGTATTTTACTGGCAGATCCAGTGATGGTGACAGTGATTTACTGGCAGATCCAGTTATGGTGACAGTATTTTACTGGCAGATCCAGTTATGGTGACAGTAATTTACTGGCATATCCAGTTATGGTGACAGTAATTTACTGGCAGATCCAGTTATGGTGACAGTATTTTACTAGCAGATCCAGTTATGGTGACAGTATTTTACTGGCAGATCCAGTTATGGTGACAGTAATTTACTGGCAGATCCAATTATGGTGACAGCAATTTACTGGCAGATCCAGTTATGGTGACAGTAATTTACTCTTTTCTAGCCCTGAAATTCCTCCAAGAGATAGCACTGTTGGAACAGACATGATGAGAAAGTCCTGCCCCTGCTACAGACAATGATGGCATGGGTATCGCACCAACCATTGTTCTGCATTACTGACTGCAGGTACTACGTTTCTGGAATATTCTTAATGCTCATCTACCTGTTGATATGGCTGGTAAGCAATCAAGGATATAGACACAGAGTAACCAATGTAATCTGAGGTCGTAGCCCATAATCAGGTGTATCAGCAGGTGTCACAATAAATGTCTAACTGGGCAATGTAGTCGCCATTTTGTCTTCCTTAATGGTCACTGACAGTGTGTTGAATATGTTTGTAGCAACACTTATTAACTAGCATTTGTACATGTTTGATATTTCATTGAGTTAATACACCCGTGGCATGCATGTGAACTGTTTCAGGGTTCACCCAGTTATTTTTATGGTTTCATTATAAGTAAGACATTAACCTCCGACAAGGCCTACTCTGCATTAATGGCATTCATTTTTCTCCTTGTAATTGTGGTAAAAAAATAGTTTTACTGTAATATTTAATAGATATTCCCATTTGGTCCAATCAGCTGGCTTGGGAATAATTAGTCCCGATGTCTGTACTTCAGTGAGTTTTTAGTTGCTTTTCTATAGGTTTAAATACTTAAATGGTTGGTAATGCCTTATCAAGTCATTTCTTGGAAATCATGTGCATCAGAAGGAATGTCAATAGGATCTCATCCCCAGTAAAGGCTCACACAGTATTACATTACATACAAAAGTTTGCAGTCAAAATTAGGGTTACCACCTGTCCCACTTTGCGAGGGACAGTCCCTCTTTGGGCAGTTGTGTCCTGACCAAAAATATTAAAAATGGCAAATGTCCTGAGATTGTACGACATAATTATGTCCCATATTTTATGTAATAGTTGCATAAAATAGTTATTTCTGTATCTAAAATACCTAAATGTTACAAGAAACAGAATCAGCAACTAAACTGCTACAAGAATAAGCTTTTATTTATGCAAAAAAGTAAAGTTCTATCCTTTGTACTGACTGTGGGTATGTGTCGGCCTGTAAAATCTGATGTTTGTCCCGAAAATGTCCCACTATGGCCATTTGAAAAGGTGGCAACCCTAGTCAAAATTGTTTCATTGCAAGAAATTAAGACTAAAAGAAAATCGGATTTCATGTTTCTGGCTACTTCGCTAGCTCTCCAGCATGCAAGCTGTATGTCAATATTCAAAAAGGGAGTGGCCATCCTCCTGTGTTGATACTTCAATCTTTTCAGGATAAGAAAGGCAGGTGGTTAATACTTAAAATTAGTGTTTCTCAAGTTGCAATGACAGACTGTTCAAAAAATACCACAGATCTTCCTGCTCTGTTAACAAAAGATGATGCCACAAATAAATTAATAATTTATTATAAACATTAAGCGCTTTCATTCCTTAATAAGAAACTTCATGAGAATAGCCGGACTGTTGTTATGTCATTGAGCCTTGTGATGGAAATTTATTTAAAGTTTGTGATATGGAATGTAATTGTTCTGATGAGGTCTACTATGGAGGTACAACAGTGTTTAATGTTTATAATAAATTATTTATTCATTTGTGGCATCATCTTTTATTAACAAAGGGGGAAGAGCTGTAATGTTTTGTGAATAGGAGCTTAGTGCAGCAGTGTCACTCAGGTTTTGGTTGCTTCATTTTAGCTAATTTTTGTGGAGTTTAACAAGTATTTTAGGGATATGTTCACACCTACAGTTACTGTTCAAAGTGGACAGAAATTTAATGTCACAGTTGGCCCTGAATTAGACAAAATCCATGCTTGTCCTGTTAGGGTCTCAGAGGCATCTAGATTTTTTATGATCCCTCACAGAGGAATTTGCTCTTATTGGTATCTGGACATCCCACAGCCAGGGTATAAACAACATTACATTTTGTGGTCCCCTTAAAGTGGTAGTGGATATATTAGCTATGTGGCCTCTCAGCTGGTAAGAGATATCTCACTAGAACTTAGGACTCTCGTAGATTATGCCCTACTTAAACTTTAACTTACAGTACAAATTGAGTAATTCTGTCTACAGATGAAATATGAACCACTGGTACTCAGGAATGATCATTTTTAGGGATATGCATGAAAAATGGATCACAAACTTTGGGCAGGATTTCAATTTTAACAACATGAATCTATCAATATATATATTTTTAAACTTTCATGTACAAAAAAGGTAGTTTAGTTTAGAAAACAAAACAAACAAGAAGAGTATAACGTTAGGGGACTTGGAAAAATATTGCACAGCTAGAGGTTAATCAGAAGTACTGAGGGTGTTGTGATTTAATACTGTCCTGAGAGATAGTGAAACTGAAGAAAGAATACAGAGCTTTTCAAAGGTAAGAGATGGCTAATAAGTGGAATGTTTCATTATGCAAAAGAACTTACTTAGCAAAAAATTAGTTGCAAGGAAGTGTATGAACAGAAGTCAAGAACTACATGTGTAGATGCTAAGGAATTAAATGGACATCCTTTGCTTGGGCAGCAGGGACATCAAAATGTCACTTATCATCCTAGGGTATACCTGTTTCTCACTTATCTATCTTGGAGTATTTCTGATGGACTTTCGGGGGCATTGGGAGTTGTCCTAATGGTTAAGATGCTCATAAACACAAGCTACAAGGTTTAATTTTTACTTAGGGAAGGTTGGTTAGGCTTAAAAATGCCACATGGTGTCATAAGGCTAGTAATCACCTATGCTAAAATGTGTTTTGCTATCTATGAATGGCTGCACATGGACTGAAACTAGGAGATAGTTCCTGAAATACTTCTCTTGGTCTGTTACTAAATTTGTGCTGATATACAATGATGATGGTGAAAGGTCTTCCTGTTTCAAGGGAGGCACTGAATGTATTAATGCAGATAAAATTACTTTGCTGAGACATAACTCTGAGTTAGATAATTACATCTGATATAATGAGGTGCCGGAGAGCAGATATGTCATATTATGCTTGCTATGTAATAAGAAAGTTGGTGTACAAAATACAGATCTCATTCAAAACCTAGAATTTGTTTACTTTCCATGAAACAGGAACTTTTATGCATTGAACATCAATACAGGCTAATAGAAGATATTTTGTTTCTCTTAAACTTTTTTGGGAAAAGCTGCTCTTTAGTTTTCCCATGGTATCATCTCATAATTACTACTGCAGGGATTTACAACAAAAATAATAACTTTAAATTATAGTCATTTGTAAAACAACATACAGATGGACAGAATCAACAAAAGCAGGCAATTCTCATGTCCACGAGAGAAGGAAGTTCTGTTTAAGTATAGAGGAAGGCAACAAACAACAAGTCCTGAGAGTAAATCCCTGCTGTTTTGTTATACACATTGCTTTCCTGTGTCCCTCCGGCAGCTGCTTGTGTGGAATCTAAAATGTTCTCTAAGAATTCTAAGAATGCTACACTACTATCTGGTCTGAAATCACTCTTTTGAATCTTAAATAACTGCTGGTCTGTTTTTGGAACTATTTTACAGCAAACCTTTTGCTTCCAGCTTACCATTTCAAGTCTCAAATGGAGATAGATGCCTTACCTGGGAGCCTTAGTTATCTTTGTAGTCTGACCGGGTCAAGGATCGTAAATTGTAGCCATACTGAGTAAACTTCCAAATTCCTTCCTAGTCACTGAAACTGAAAGTTGGACCACTCCATTTTTCAGTATATTTTAGCTGTGTTAAAACTATATGCTACAGATGTGTTTCAAGTGACATGAATAGGGGCAGATTAAAAATGCAGTTAATTACATTTTATAAATCAGTGGAGAGCAAATCAAACCATTTATCAATCTAAACTGTATTTGTTTTTGAATAATGGCCTATCTCTTAAGCCCGACAGAGACCTTTAAAATACAACTACGCAATGTTTTCATTTCCCTGTGCACTGATAATAGTTGAAGAGCTACACTGTGGTAAGTTACAACAGAATGATTGTTTTTAGGAAGAAGGCAACTGGAAAAATTATCCTATAAAAACAGCATCTGCTGGGCTGCTGTTAAGCATGACATCAACACTGCATACAACACATGCTTATGTGAATGACACACAGGAAACAGTCCATTATTTTATTCTTTTAGAGTAAACCATCAGTGGATTTGCAGCTGTTTTTATTAGAAAGTGTTTTAGAATGGGATAAATTAAAACATAAAAATTACACTAAAACACAAATAAAAGGAAAAACTGTTATATTCTTAGTGATAGAAATACTGTTAGTTTTTGCATAATTGGGCATCTGAGCCAAGTCAGCAAGTGAGGGCATTATGGGTAATGCATAATTTTTGAAAACTGTAGTTCTGGATAGAAAATGTTTAATATCTTGACTAAGAGTAACTGATCATATATTTTCCTTGTCATCCATACAACGGAATGCTCTCTGCGGTGAAACTGTTTCTTGATGGCAGACACAAATTTGATAGGATTTCATTTGTTGCTTCATTATTTTAGAGATCTCCAAGGCTTTGATCAAAGTCAAAATTCAAGCAGCAGCACCTTTACAAGGTAATCTATACATTGATTTGAACTAACTGATCATTTAGAATATAATATTTATGACTGCTATGTAGATTTTTTAGAGGATGCCGATGTACATAGTTACTGGCATATATTATGTCATAAAAGAAAATAATAGGTGTTTTATTGGTTGGCAGACCAAGTCAGAAAATTAAAAAGGGGCCATTGCAATGGCTTTTCTAAAGTAAGAAAGAATACAGTATTGTTATACAGAATATAACAAACAAGGAATGAATTCCACAATGGAACTATCTACCGGTATCATGATTAATGTTTTATCTTAAATGGAAAAAATAACCAGTCATAAGTATATGTTAAGCCATATCTGAAATAACTTAAATGATAAAAGCTCATGACAGCTAAAAAAGTACTTGTGGAAGCTATTATCACAGTGTAAATGAATCCATTAAACACTATAATTGACAGAAAAAAATCAGTGCAATTCATGGAGAGTAGTGAATACGCTCAAGAATAGGCAAAACATTTCTGCACTAGTTGAGTAGATGGATAAAGCCCAGACAATGTCCCAGTCAATTCAGGTCTGATTAGTGTTGCGGGTGACTGAAGAGTGACAAGGAGGGATGGGTGTAAGTGGGAGGGTATTCATCGATAAATTGGTTCAAAGAGGGGAGATGACCTTGAATGGAATTGAAGAGTGTGGGAGATGGGCAAGAGGTGAGTAGGGCATACAAAGAAACTCCCACTAGGACAGAAACAGACAGCCAAGCCCCAGGACACACTTAGGATCCACAACCAGCCCCAGCAATACTGAAGGAAGTCCAGGGGGTAGCAGATAAGCTGGTAGAACTATTAGAGAAATGCAAGAATAGTCCAAACAAACAAGGAAGCATAAGGTATCTTTGTAGCACTTTCATTTTGTAATCAAACAAGAACTTCTTCTGAATGCAAAACATCACTTCCACTGACATTTTATAATTACAACAACCAGTCATAATAAATTATTTAGTTTATTAATGAAGTCCTCATTATAATTTAAAAATACACTCACACTTAATCATAACCCTTATACTAATAATTGTAAAAAGTATAAGAATAACACTAATCTCAAAATAGAAAGAGTTAAAACAATAATGATCTCTATATAAAAAGAGAATTTTATAATTTTTGTGCTTGCATATAACATTTAATATTTATGTACTCATTTATAAACCATTTTATGTCGGCATTTAACCTTATCTGTCATTCCGCTTCCTGACATTCCAATAAGTTATTATATTCCCCTCAAAAAAATATCTACTTCAATACTATCCAGGACAAAAAAGCTAAACTTCTTAAATTTTTCCCATTCCAAAGAATGTTTAGCTAATGTGTTACTGGTGCCATGTCTCTTAATAGCACTTGTTTAACCAAAGAACAAAAGCACTAAAAAGATATGCTCTGCTTTCTCGTTTGTTTGAACATTTCTTACATTTATTCAATATTGACTTAATTTTGCCATCGCTGCTTTGTACTTTTCATTGTTTTGAAGTTTCTAAATTATAGTTCACATTTGACACATTTTTGGAGCTTTTAAGTTGGTAGAACTGTTCTTTGATGTGAGACAATGGGGGCCAGGTGGATTAAATGGTGTCCCAAGGGGACAAAAATAAACAGTCAGAAAGATAACCTTACACTGTATGGAGTACCTCAGTTAAGTTCCAAAATCAGTGAAATGATGGGCTTGTTAATTACCTTTCTGACATCAAAAATGTGCTTAACAGACACAAAAAGTGTTTAAGTAACAGCAATGCATCAAGTGTTGCAAAAGCAATTAGAAGCTAACAGGTGTTCTTCAAGTTTAGCTTTGAAGCTACCTAATATTATTTAAGAATGTACATTCATCAGGTAGTTGATTCAATTTTGCTGGCACAAGTTTAGTGACGGCCTTTCCACTATGATAAGATCAAACCATGGTCTCATCAAAGTAATGCCATAATCCTGACTTCCTACTAATGAGTATGATGGTTGTCTTATTTGTAAGGTTCATTTTACGGGTGGGAGCATTGCCTTAACATGATAGCTGGGTAAGAATGTAGCCAGAATACTGTAAACTGTCATGCTGTCCCTTCACATCAGTGCCAATGAAGTACATCAGAAAAGACCTAGAAGCTACCACCAGGAATGGCACACCAGTCACAGAAGTGCTGACTTCAGACACATAGCTTGCTCACCTAACACCTGGTGCCATTCAGTGATCTGGCACCCTTTGACTGTTTGTAGAGTAAAAAAAAAAGTCACTGTTGTTGAACAAAAAAAAAAAAAAATAGTGATTTGCCACAGTTATAACACCACTAAGTGTTAAGTGTTTCACTGTTTCAGTGCTCCTCTGTTACAGGCCCACTCTGTCAGTCTTGCACTGATCCCTTGCCCTAATCTGGTGTTGCTGTACTTACTGAAGGACAATCTGTCTAATCTTGGTCTTTTACTCTCCTGCCCCTGCCCCAAAAAAGAAAAATGTAAAAAAAAAAAAACTTTTATAATTTGCTACATTATAAAATGTAGCAAACCACTTGCTACAAACACTAAGGCACATTGTAGTAAGTAGTTTGTCACAATTACAGTAGCACCCACTAAGCACTTCATTGTTTCAGTCTTGCAACTAACTACATTTTTGGGCATTCATCCATTCATTTCTTAATGCCAGTACTGTAAAAAGCCCTGTTGGTACCTGGCAACTGCCAATTGTGCCCCTAACTCTTTGTACCTGGGGCAGCTGGCACCTCTGCCTCATCCTAGCTATGCTTCCGCCTGCCATTCTTATAAATGTTAATGCTGTGGGTCAGAATGTTGCCACCACATTTAATACTGCCATATAAGTTTGATGTTTACCAGTCATATAATTAATTCTACTAAATGTCAGGTGTTGACAGAGAACATCATGATACCAAAGCTTTCTGTGTCTTCAGTGGCATTCCCATTAATAAGAATAGTAATAGACCCCTACATGGTACCACCTACCTGCAGTAGCACATCTGTAAGACAGCTAGTCTGCCCTTCATGGTTTGTATTAATCATACCACTCAGCTGTCCCTGATTTTGCTGGATTTTCCCGAGTTTCCCCTTATTTTCCCTATTCATAGGTTCATAGGTTGGCACTAGGCTATCAGCCCTAGGGCCTATACAAGCCTATCCATAACAATTCCCTGGCTATTTCTTCCCACATTATTTACTTTCCTGTACTCCCCATAAACATTTTGATTTTCTGCTAAACCACTGAAGATTACGTGTTTCAAAGTTCATATTGTTCAGAAAATGCATGTCGATGCCAAAACCTGTCGTTCTATTAACTTTATAAATGAGTTAAAGTAATATTTAAAATCACCCCTGGTTTTGGGATACTGTCCCCAATACTTTGAACTCCGTCTCTGATTCTTGAACAAAGATGTTGAAAGCTAAGGAGCCGATTACCCTATGTCAGAATCATGCCAGAATATAATATGTTTCCTTCATTCTATAGTTTAGCTATGAGAGAGAGATAAAAAGATGTTATTCTTGCAGAGAATGATGACTCTGCACTAAATGTTTCTGTGACTGAGATATATGTATATCTAAGCTTGCTGAAAACCAGCTTACAAAAACACACACTATCAATCCAAAAAGTGTGTAAACAGAAGACAGCTATCTGTGAAACACAGAATAACAGTAAACATGGGCAAATTATATGTTTATGTACTAGTTACACAAGTATATTCTCACTTCTGGAGGTTGTGCTGTGTGCATACTAGTTATACAAGTATATTCTCACTTCCGGAGGTTGTGCTGTGTACAAACTAGTTATACAAGTATAGTCCTTCTTCCAGAGGTTGTATATACTAGTTACACAAGTATAGTCTCACTTCCAGAGGTTGTGCTGTGTGCTACTAATATACAAGTACAGTCCTTCTTCAAGAGGTTGCACATACTAGTTATACAAGTATATTCCCACTTCCGGAGGTTGTGTTGTGTACATACTAGGTATACAAGTATAGTCCTTCTTCCATAGGTTGTATATACTAATTATAAACTATATTCCTTCTTCCAGAGGTTGTACATACTAGTTACACAAGTAAATTCCCTCTTCTAGATATTGTATATACTAGTTATACAAGTATATTCCCTCTTTGAGAGGTTGTACATACTAGTTATTCAAGTATGCTCCCACTTCCAGAGGTTGTACTGTGTACAAACTAGTTATACAAGTATAGTGCCTCTTCCAGAGGTTGTATGTGGTAGTTATACAAGTACCTTCCCTCTTCCAGAGGTAGTACATAACAATTACGCAAGTATAGTCTCAGTTCCAGAGGTTGTGCTGTGTGCATACTAATATACAAGTACAGTCCTTCTTCAAGAGGTTGTACATACTAGTTATACAAGTGTATTCCCACTTCCAGAATTTATGCTGTGTGCATACTAGTTATACAAGTATATTCTCACTTCCGGAGGTTGTGCTTTGTGCATACTAGTTATACAGATATATTCTTACTTCCGGAGGTTGTGCTTTGTACATACTAGTAATACAAGTATATTCCCACTTCCGGAGGTTGTGCTTTGTGCATACTAGCTATACAAGTATATTCTTACTTCCGGAGGTTGTGCTTTGTACATACTAGTTATACAAGTATATTCTTATGTCCGGAGATTGTGCTGCATACATACTAGTAATACAAGTATATTCCCACTTCCGGAGGTTGTGCTTTGTGCATACTAGTTATACAAGTATATTCCCACTTCCGGAGGTTGTGCTTTGCGCATACTAGTTATACAAATATATTCTTTCTTCCGGAGGTTGTGCTGTGTACAAACTAGTAATACAAGTATATTCCCATTTCCAGAGGTAGGGCTGTGTGTATACTAGTTATACAAGTATAATCCTTCTTCCAGAGGTTGTACATGCTAGTTATACAAGTACCTTCCCTCTTCCAGAGGTTGTACATGCTAGTAATACAGGTATATTCTCACTTCCAGAGGCTGTACTGTCTTGTGTTTTTTATACTTAAAACTGGTGGGTATGGAGTGTACAGGGGGCTTACCACAGTAAAACCATTTTTAATTGCATTTTTGCAATATTTTCTGATTTAAGATTGAAAAGTTGAATGCTATTTAAATACTTGCAGTCAATAGTAACTGCAATATTCACCTGACTGTGACTGATTAGATGCTGACAGTTCTGGGTGGTATGTTTACCTTGAAATTTATGTGGTTCCACCTTATGACCTGTAGTGTGTCTCACATTTCCCGTCTCCCCGAAAGGAACTCGACTGTTACTCTACAAAGTTTTTTTTCACTTGAATTTTATGTATTCTCATTTTATTTCAATATGGCTGTACTGAGAATCTTTGTAAACATATTGAACACTATCACATTTAGAAAAATATATTATATTTGCAAATACAGTAAATAACCTATTCATTATAAGTGAAAACATATGGGCTGTGTCTTGCAATGACTGTCAATTATGGGATCTAGGCCAAATGCATTTTCCTAACCTAAGTAAGATATACTTAATAATCATAATAGGTTCCATGTCATTAGTGTCACTAGTTAGAGCATATGAACAACACCAAAAGATTAGAGAGGAGTTTAGAACATGCTTTCCTGTAGTTAGTTAAAACCTAAACATATATAGGGCAACCTCTCTATACTTATACTGATATAATCAAATCCAAATTCACTGTAATATGTGTATTGGAAAATTTATCGGCAGTGGCTTCCGAATTGTCTGCATTCTTATGCTCAAGACATTCAAACTAGTACTCATTAAAAATATAGACTTCTCCCATCAAAACCATCTTCTATCTGTATTCATGAAGATTATGTTTGAGAATACCGATCTGGTTTAGGATGATGCATGAAAGATCAAATGTATAACACCAAAACTGCAACTTTTACTAACTGTACATCTTTCAGGTCTAAATGTATGTGGGTGAGTTGCCCCCCACTCTGACATACATACCTTTTATATCTAATTATAGGAAGTGAGGTTTGCACAATCAGTACATAAGGATAGTTTCTATAGTACACGCACACCTTTTCATAGCTTACCCTTAGGTGATTGGGAATCCTAGTTGTTACTATTCATAAGAAACTTTCACATTAATATCATATGTAAGATCTGGGAACTCAGCATTAAAAACACACAGTAACATCTACTCCTTTCAACTGGTGACTTCACTTTTATCAGTAACAAATTTAAATATTTCTCTTAAATCATGATGTAATTTTACTAGAGCTATTTACTAGTACAGTACATATCATTTTTGAGGTTCTGCCTAAATGACGGCACCACACCAAAAGGAAACATTTTCTTGGCTTACTGAATCACTTTCTGCAACAGACTTCCTGAAACAGACTTATCATAGACAATTGTTCCTGATGTTATATCAAAATGATATTTGAAATTATTGTGCTGTAGTTAATTAGACAGACTTATGGCTTATAACTTCCACATGACAAATATAAAATATAACAGTTTCTCCACAGTGCGCTTTGTTCGTAATTCATATCTAAAATACCAAATTATTTTGCACTTTAGAAGGAAATTTTGTTATTTCTCGTACAGATCACATTGAGATAATTGTACATTCATTTTGGTACATTTCTTAATAAAGAATAACCAAAATTGTCTTGGGGCCTCTGTTACTCAGGATATACTTCTCTGTGGTGCAAACCAAAACCAGTGGGCTATGGCTGACCATGTTTGTAGATGACTGCAAGTTTGGCGCAGTCATCAATTCCCCCAGTGATATGGATGGCCTCCAAGAGGGTCTCACCCAAACAAATGACTGGTGCCAGAAACATGGCCTCAAGCTGAATGCCAAAAAATGCATCATCACCCCTTTGGGGAGAGTGATGGCCCCATATATTATCACACTAATAACAATGTCCTAAGTACACAATCAGTAGTGAGGGATTTGGGCACCCAGGTTGACAGCAACCTGACTTTTGACCACCATGTTACGTCGGTTGTACGGAAAGCTTTCTACATGGCCCACCTCATAAGTAAACGTATCTCATCCAAGGACAAAGAGGCCATAACATCCATGTATTCTTTCCTTATATGGACAATTATTGAGTACAATGCCTCCTTCAGCATATACCTCGCAAAGCACATGCAGCAGCTGGGGAGACCACAGAGGTTCCTCACCAGGAGAATCTAGGGCCTCAAACATCTACCATATATAGATAGGCTGAAAGACCTGTCCCCCCACTTAGTTTCATGCAGACTCCTCAGAGGTGACCTCTGTCTAGCATACAAAGCAATCTCAGACCATGACTTGATGGGACTGCTGCATATCTGCAAGTGAAACTCCACTCAAGCAGCCCGTATGCGTGACCTCAACCTGGTCTATGACATCAACAGGACTTGCTGGCGGGACAATTTTGTGTCCCAGAGACTCCCCCATCTGTGGAATAGACTCCCCCTCCACCTCAAGCAGAGCACCTCATTATCTCTTTTTAAGTGCAACCTGGATAACTGGATGGGAAACAGAAAATACACCCCTGGGATTCCACCTGTGGCCCTGCTGGACAGGGGCTTTGGGTGCTGACTTGGATAAACTCTTGGCTAGGCTTATAATGGCCTCAGAGCCAATAGCCTAGTAATCTCCTATGAACCTATGTGAAATATTTAAACTTCTTCAGCCTGAAATGAAAAGTCTATGATTATATATTTGCTTTTTGCCTTGCAGTTTTCACCAGTGAAGTGAAATAATTGCTGTAACTTTCATTCAGTGTACTTCAGACATTAATTGCCTTCATTTATAGATGCTGTCTACATTGTGTTCTGCATCAGTACTACCTAGCAAGTCACAGTGAATGAACTGAAGAATTTGTGTCATCTTCTTTGGTTCTTTGTTTCATCATATTTTCTCTTTCTGTTCTGTAAATATCTTTAAAGACTATTACTACTGTCCATGCTTATGCAAGTCAACATTAAGTAGTGACATGCTTGCCATGTGTCTAAGTTTAAAACATGGAACTGGAAAGTAGGGGGTTAGAGGGAGCTTGGCATAATGGTTCAGACATTTGCCTTACACAAGCTGCAGGGTTTGATTCTTACATGGGTTAAATGGCTAGGTTAAAATGGCCCATAAAGGCAGTTAGTCTAGTGCTAATCTTTGAACCTGTTTACCTATGAACCTATTTAGATCAGTACAGAATATCAAAATGATTACTAATGACTTTACCATCTTCACAAAGAAAGCTGTATTGCTTCAGAATAGATGCACCGCTCCCTAAAAAGGGGGGGGGGTTAAGGCAATGGGGCTTTCCGTAGATATGTTCACAGTAAAACACATGTTAAGTATTGTCTGCGTATCTCCAAGCATGCAATATCACTCTTGTACCCTTCCCTAAATGTTCTAGTATAGCAGAGGTAGGAAAAGGAAAAATCCTTCCAACGTTCTGAACCGCCAGAAATGTGTGGGGAACGTCACTGCATGGGAATGACCATGGGTTATCTAATTATCTTAAAAATAAAGCAGCCAATGGACTTTCTAAATAACTAAAGTGATCTGCCATTCTACTCTAATTTACGTTCGGTCTTGCCTACATAAAAACATGGGCAAGCTGAACAAATGGCACAGTAGACCACTTTTGATGTGTTTTAGTTGGGTTTATCATAAATTCTGATGTGATAATTATTAACCACTATATCACTCATATCAATCACATAACTATAAAAGGAGCAAGCCCCACATTTCTCCATACACCCTGTTTTTTTTTTTTTTGGGGCACGACTTCTGTCAAAGATGTCCTTAAAATTTAGACCCCTTTTGTAAACAAATGAAGGTTGATTCCCTAGTATTTTGCAAATATCTTGTTTGCTTCTGATTGCCCAGTTCTTAAACATAATATTCCTAATGCTGTAACTGTCTGTACCAAAAATGGAAATAAATGCTTTTTTAGATTTTATGAGCAACCACTCTTATTCCCAAAAAAGAGCTGTTGTTAAGGGACAGTTTGTGAGGACAGTCTGCATGTGTACAATGTGGGATACATTCTTGGAGGAATGCAAGCTGCTATCACAAATGTTCCTTAAGAAGGGGTATCCATATGATTTGATCAAGGACCTCAGCTGAGAGGTACAATTTAAATGGTCCTCTGGCCATTTTAACCCAATATTAGGTGAAAAAGTACTTGTGAATTGAGCTAATGATTTGAGAGTTAGTGGCTGCTCTGACAATAATAAAAATAATCCAGCTTACATGTGAGAAAAGAACTGTATTTATAGAAACAATGACAAATGTAATTTTTCAAATGCATTTATTTCCATTTTTGGTACAGACAGTAACAGTGTTAAAAATATTATGTTTGAGAACTGGGCAATCATTAGACGCGAATAAGATATTTGCAAAATACTAGGGAATCAGCCTTCATTTGTTTACAAAAGGGGTCTAAATTTTAAGGGCATCTTTAAAAGAAGTCATGCCCCAAAAAAACAGGGTGTATGGTGAAATGTGGGGCTTGCTCCTTTTGGAGATATGTGATTGGTAGTAGTGATATAGTGGTTAATAATTATCACATCAAAATTTATGGTAAACCCAACTGTAACACATCAAAAGTGGTCTACTGTGCTATTTCTTCGGCTTGCCTGTGTTTTTATGTGGGGAAGACGGAACGTAAATTAAAGAGTAGAATGGCAGAGCACTTTAGTGATATAAGATTAAAGAAAGATACGAACGCCCTTACTAGACATATTTTGCAAAATGAAGGCCATTCTTTTAGTTTCATAATTTTGGAGACATTATCTATTTCAGAGGGAGGAGGGGTGTGGCCTCTTCTCTTGGAAAAAGTAGAATTTAGCTGGCAAGTTAGATTATATGCTCGCCTTTGGCCAGGATTAAATGAGGCAGAGTCTATTAAATGCGTCCTGAAACTTAAGGCCCTACATAGATGAGTTTAAATATTTATATATTTTTATTTGCTGCTTATGTTGGTTTGATTTATGTTTATAACAAGAGTGAAATTATGTGTTTTGTTATATCTGCATGTCATAGTGGCAGGTGTGTGATTTTATACCGTTTTTATTGGTTTTATTAGAGGTGGTGTGTATCCAGTCATAGCTAAACTTGTAAAATGATTGGACATTAGGTATTTAAATATTCTGTTGCGTATTTCATGTTTATCTGATGAAGTTCGTTATAGTATAATGATGGGAGGAAAGCGCTTATCGTATTTTATGAGTATTGTACCCTTTATTGGATTATCGTAATAAATCTACTTCTGTTTTTGAAGATGCCAGTGTTTGCTGTTTTGTGCTGAATAGGCATTCTTCAACACAAGAGTCAGTGTCTGGTTCTTTTTTATTGAAAGCTTCTTTTGTCTGCTAAGCATCAAGACCTCATTCAAAATTACCTTCCATGTCCCAGGGACAAACTCCAGATATGAAGCTTTTTTTCCAGTAGCACTAAGCCATATTTTGCTTGTTGCTTACCCACAGACACAGCCCTCACATGTTGGCAGTGATAGCTGCAGCATGCAGGTTTATTGCAAACAAATGTAACAATGGTAATGCTATTTGAAATTCTGCAATGTAACTACCAGGGAAATCATTTACGTTCAGCTCTACATATGTGGCAAATGTTATACCTCCCAGTGCTGACGGTAACATTTTCATCTATCCATAATGGAATTCTGTATTTTCTATTAACATGTTTAATTCTGTAGGATAGCCATACCTGGACTGCTTCAGATTAATATTTTGTATGTTATGGCTAGAAGCAACAGTGCACTGCATGTATGCATTATGTTAATATGCAAGCAACTTCAAGCCCCGATAATATTAAAAAAATTGTCAGAGCTATGAAAAATTTGTACACACAGAAATATTTTATGATAGACAAGATATATTCCTTTGGGTAATTGCTAATCATGACGTTAAGTGAGAGTTTTATTTTTCAGTTTTAGTAAATGATCTCTTGTAACCTTTCAGCTGATCAAACTTTACTTTAAATGGTAAACGATTAAGAAAATTAATGATTAAACTGAAGTTACATACCTAACAGTCAACATTAAATGATGACGCATTTCCCACAAGAAAAACGTTGACTACTCATAAGCTTTGTTTAAGAATTCTCAGCAAGGAATCAAGTGTTTTTGTAATCATATATAATAAATCATACTGTTCAGATATGTAGTCTCCAGAGCAAATTTAAATCTGTGTTTGTCCAACCTGTTTTCTATTTATTCCTGATGTGTTATGTAATACATATTTCTTCTGCTGAGAAAACCATACTAGTTACAGGCCATCTCCCTGTAGACCCAACAAACAGCTGCGTTTCCTTTCCCTATCTCAACGATCATTTTAGAGGGGTCATAATGCCCCAGTCATTTGAAATTAATTTGGATATCTTTAGAATGCTTTTTCATGTCTCTTGTGATATCAGCTGTATCCTAGAAGCCTTCCTTGATCTTTCTCTTACCTCTCACTGACACCTCTCTGTTTTATCCCTTAACTTCTCCTAACTGTTATGCTTACATCTATTTACTGTAATGTGGAAATATTAATCACATCTGTTTATTCAGTTATACATTAATACATTTTAACAGGTAAAGAAACTAAAAGAACAGACTTTGGTTTGCAGCTTGCGTTTCTTTCCTACATACAACAAAAAGAAGCAGCTCAGTTTATTTACCTCCATGTAGAAAAAGTAGATGAAGTAATTTTTTTATTTACTTCCAAGTGTGCATGCGACATGTATTATCAAATAGCAGGTGCTATGCTCTACACTTTACACAGAGTTTTGCTCTTACCTACTTCCAAGCACATATTAATTCAGTTTGCTGGGTTAGATCACTGCTTTTTCATGAAGAGTGCTGACTGTTACATCCATCGATCTTCAACTTTCTAACTAGGCGATGATGTAGCTGGAATTACATCTCAGTGATCTTAACATTCAGACTTTTAAATGGCATCTAGAGTACTGATTATCAATCAGGGTAGGGCTACAGAAAGTATTTTTGGAAATATATGCCAATTATTAAAATGTATTCCCCTATCCTACAAAGTGTTGCCTTCCTAATCCAGATAACACATGTTTCTTCTGCTCAGCATCCCTTTCAGTAGTGAAAGGCAACATTTGAAACACGTTTAAAAAAATATTAATTTTACCAACCTGGTATTCTGACAAAACATCAAGTCAGAAAATATATAACTTTAGCAAAAATACGGGAAATATGCCATTTTTTTAATTTTCAATTTTAGCACATCTCATTGCACAAAATTAAAAAAGTTATTTGAAAAAGAAGACTATATACCATGGCATAGATGGCATATACCTGACTAGATCCTTGTGTTCAAGGATGATGTTTACTGCAGTTCAATAAAGCAGACTGAATGATGCTTTGCAAACAAAAAAACACATGACTTACTCCGCCATATTTCACCACAATCTTTTTTTTTCCAAGCTAAAATAAAAACACAATTCTTTTAGGATACATAAGTTTATACTAATCTTTTCTTGTACTGAATTAGTTCCTTAAATAAAGAAAATCTCAATTTTAGTTTGTTTTGGAAATTTAGTAACAAGAAATAAATAAAATGTTTCTTCTTCATCTTCCACACCAAAAATGGAAAATTTGAAAATTACCATAACCCTATTTATTCATTGTTGTTTCTTAGGGCTACACATTCAGACCCTGTTAGAGTGAAACTATGGGGTTTCTACTATTTTAGACTCCCCCTTCTCATCTATGCCTGACAGGAATTTAAAAATAAACCCCTGCCATAACCCAAAGGCCACCCCTTCTCTGGAACAGGCTCCCCATCCATGCGATGCAGAGTTCCTCCCTAACCCAATTCAAGTGTAATTTGGGCAACTGGATGGGGAACAGGAAATTCATCCCTGGTTTGGTGCCTATGTCTCCAATGGACACAGCCTGTAAATGGGTTCATACCCTAGGTCCCTGCTTGTAAATGATTCCTCTCCCAAGCCCCTGCTTACACCTATCAGGTGTACCAGAACTTGTCAGAGATTTGGGATGCATGGCTAGGCTTAAAAAAGCCCTGGTGGTTATTAGCATATTGCACACCTATGAACCTATGACAGAAGAGTACGTTCTAGAATGATACAGCCCTCGTCTTTGAAATAAACAAACATACCCATCCAAAAGCAAGGTAAAGCAGCTCCATGGAAACAGCTCGTTACAGATCCATGTTTTTAATTAAATGCGAATGTTAAAGAATCATAATATAAGCACTTTCGTCTGCCTCTGCAGACATCATCAGATACAAAGAGATAAAATCAAACAAATTAATTTAAATAACACCTATCAATACATTGGTACGCACCCCTTCTAACAACATTTAAAGTGGCCCAATGCCATTTTCCCTTTAATTTGCACACCAAATAAATATATATAGCAATATTAAAATACTTGTATTAAAGACACCTTTTTAGCATGTTACTTCAATAAAACTTTCCTACTTAAATTAATATTTTATAAAAATCAAAGTATAAAAATATAAATATATAAAATGTAAATGGATATTCACAGTCAATATATATTTAACCCACCTCAAAAACATAAGGTGCAGGGTTTGACTCTCACCAAGGCAACCACTGACCCATAAATCTTTCTCAGATAAAAAACTGTGTCAGATTTACTTCATGGTATGATTTTTTATATGAGACAAGGCTTTATAAAATATGTACAAACAATGATATTATTTATAATGTACATGTATAGATTTATGGGTCAATGGGTTGGTGCCGGGTTTAGTGCCCTTGTAGACTATGTGGGCTTAATTGGTTGCCTTGGTGGGAGTCAAACCCTGCACCTTCTATGAAGTGGGCACCTTAACCATTATGCTATTATTCCTTCCACTTGGTTTATGTTTATTTTTTTAACTTTAAATGTTAAATGCATATTTATTGTGAATATCCATTTACATTTTATATAATTATATTTTTATACCTTGATTTTTATAAAATATTATGGAATAATATGGAAAGTATCACATATAATTCCCCTCCGCAAAGGTGGCCCCTCCACAGAACTAACCAATTACCACCCCATAGCTATTCTCTCTCTCCAGTCTCCAAAATACTAGAGAGATACATTCACTCTCAGGTCTCAGACTACCTCCTTACTAACAACCTCTTTTCCAGTACTCAGCATGGTTTCCGACCAAACCATAGCACCACCACTGCCTTACTCTCCTTTACTAACACTATCCTTCAGCATAAAAACAATGGCTATCTCTCCTCTGCTACTTTCCTAGACCTATCTAAAGCATTTGACATGGTCCCACACAAACAACTCATATCTGTCCTCAATAACCTATCCTTCTCTCAGTCAGTCACCAACTGGTTTCAGAGTTACCTGTCTGACTGCCAACAATCCGTTGTATGGCAGAATGACATATCTCCCCAACCACCTGTCTCTATAGGGGTTCCCCAAGGATCCATCCTTGGACCCCTACTCTTCTCTATTTTCACCAATAATCTAGCCTCTGCCACCAAACATGGCACACTCATACAATATGCAGATGACTCAACCATCATCTGCTCAGTCCAGTCCCTACCCAAACTGCAAAAAGTCACACAGGAAACCTTTTCCTCTGTTGAAACTTGGTTATCCGATACCCAATTAATACTCAACCCAAACAAAACTAAACTACTCATCTTCCAACCCACCAAACATACTCAAAACAATTCTCACTTTAACATCACAGCAAACGACAACACCACTATACACCCAACAGAACACACCAAATTGCTAGGAGTGGAAATAGACAATAAACTAAAATTTGACATTCACACATCCATGACCATAAAAAAAGTCCACAAAAAACTAGGAGCGTTATACAGAAATAAGCAACTTCTCACCAAAGCAGCAAAGATTTCAGCAGCAAATTCCCACCTTATCTCCACTCTTATTTATTCCTCTCCAATATATACCAACCTAAGGCAATGCGATCTAAACAAGCTAGAGTCCTGCTACAACAAAATCACCAAATTCGCCACAGGGGCATCCTACCATAGTCACCACTGTCTCTCACTTGCTGAACTGGGCTGGCTTGAACTCCCTCACCTCCTTCAATGGTATCAACTCACACTCGCCCACAAACTAGTAAGCCATCCACTAAATGTCCCATCCCTCCAGAATCTACTCCAACCCTATCGCACCACCAGACCACTAAGATCCAGCAACAAAAATCACTTGCAAGTCACTAAAGCCAATAACTCTGCTGGTGAAGCACTATTCTCTTGTGCCATAGCCAAATTATGGAACTCCCTCCCAGCCACAATTACCTCCATACCATCATGTACCCACTTCAAAACTTTACTAAAAGTGCACCTAAAAACATGCTGGCTATGCCCTTACAACTCCCACTCTAATATTACCCACCCCATCCACCCACTACCTTTCTTTCCACCCCACTAACTACCTTGATTATAGCAAGCTCAGATGCTCATAAGCCTACTACTTATTATACAGCAGGAACTTCTTATTGTAACAATTGTTAATGTCTGTTATGTACTTCGCAGATGATAAAGATTCTAGTTGTCTACTGATGTGCTATGTTCTTCATCTGTAACTATGTTTGTAATTGTTAATTGCTATGTTAATCAAATTGTTAATTGCTATGTAAATCCAAAGTAACTACTGTCTGTATACATTAACTGTGGAGCTTTTTTCCCCGGGCCTCCGCTGAAAATGGACCTACATCCAGTCGGACACTCCCGGTCAACAAATGTATGTAAATAAATAAATAAATAAATTATACAGCAAAGTTTTATTGAAGTAACATGCTAAAAAAGGTGTCTTTAATACAAGTATTTTAATATTGTTATACATTATATTTATTTGCTGTGCAGATTAAAGGAAAAAAAGTGTTGGGACACTTTAAATGCTGTTAGAAGGGGTGGGTGTGTACCAATATATTGATGGGTGTTAGTTATTTAAATTAATTTGTTTGATTTTTATACATTTGTATCTGATGAAGTCTGTAGAGGCAGACGAAAGTGCTTATATTATGATTCTTTAATATTTGCATTTAATAAAAATTTGGACCTGTGACAAGCTTTTGCCTTGGAGTTGCTTTACATTGCTTTTGGATGGGTTGGTTTGTTCCAGAGTTTTCTTAGCCTGCATGTAAATAAACAAACATCTCAGGCACTTAATAAAATTCACCAGATCTAAGTCTGATGCTGAAATAGTCACCCAAGCCAAAGATAATCACAAGGTCCTTTTGAGTTCTATCCATAATATTAGAAGCACAACACAGCAATGCATTGGGCTGGTTGTGAATGGTGTTACTTATCTACAGTGAGGCTGAATACATAGCAAACCTACCGTACAATAAGTTCAGCTCAAACTTTACGCCCTTTTCTTCTTTGTCTATCCCAAACCTGACTCTCCCCCAGCTATCAAACAAGAATAGTCCAAAAAGCTCTATCAAAATATGTGAAACTGCCTCTCCTCTGATGCCCAAGCTACAATGGCTGACACCACCTGCATTTTGGTTACAAACAGTGCCTAAATCCAAGATAAACGTCCTAAAACCCAAGTCCTAAAAGAGCTATCATAACTTAAAACTGTTACATTGATGGGTTCTGACAGTGCATCTTAAATAGCATGATTTAGCAACCCTCAACAACACTATTCAACCTCAGCCTCCATACAGGTTTTGTACTAAGTGAATGGAGAGCAGTTACAGTCCTTCCCTTGCATAAGGGAAGACCTTCCACAGATGATTCCAGACCCATAAATCTGATCAGCTTCATATTAAAAGCCGTGGAAAGGCTTATCATGGAACTAATCAAAAATGAAATAGGGAACCACCAAACACTGGACCTGTATCAGCTTGGATTCATCAAGGGCAGGTCATGATTCCTCATCCTGGTGGACCTTTTCAAAAAGTTACCAAAGCAATGAAGGTAAAAACAGCGCATGCAGCATACCTCATCCTGGCTGAGGCATTTGATACAGTCCCCCACTCAGGCATAGTAGAAGAGTTAAAAAACTGGGACTAAACCCCTACATCTCTTGCTGGATTGCCAATTGGCTCACAGATAGAATACATGATCAAAATAGAGACCAGCCACCAATGAAGTCCCCCAGGGTTCTGTGCTATCTAAAGTAAAAGCCAATACCAAATGGCTCTAGCTAAGTTTGTTGATGACTGCAAGCCAGGAACAATTTATTAATCCCTAAATGACATAACCATGCCGCAGGAAGGTTTGTTCCAAACAAATAACTGCTGCCAGAATCATGGAGTAAAACTTAATTTTAAAAATGTGTAATCATATCTTTTGGGAAGTTGTCTACCCAGGGGATCTACCTTATTGACAATACACTCCTAAGAATCGACCCAGTTTTTCAGGATTTGGGAACATATGTGGACAGTGACCTAACTTTTGACTGATATGTGTCCACTGTCATAAGACAGTTCCTCTATATTGCTCAGCTTGGAAACATAGGGATTTCATCTGGAGATGTCATTGTCACTTTTTACTGAGCCTTCATTAGGCCAGTCATTGAGTACAATGCTGCAGATATGTACCTTTCCAGAGACATTTAACAGCTGGAATGCCCACAGAGATACCTAAAAAAATAATAGAAGGTTTAAACAACATGTCCTACAAGGAGTTCCCCAAACCCTGTGACTATATTCGGTATCTTACAAACTGCTAAGAGGTGACCTGTGTCTAGCATAAAAGATATCCTCTGACACAATACTGATGGACCTACTGCACATTAGCAAGTCAAATGGCAGCAGAAATACTTGGTCCAAGGATCTAATCCTGTTCTGCAACATCAGAATACTTTGTAGGGACAGGTATATCTTGCAGAGGATACCACTGCTAATGCCTGTTCATATTCAGCACAGCTTGAATCTATAGATAAGTAGTAGAAAATTTACCCCAAACTGCCCCCTACTACTAATTGACAGAGGCAGATCCTAAATGCTTTATCCCATGCTTAGGTGCCCTCAAATTATTTGTGGTATGAACCCAGTTACTCTTACTATGGATAATATATAATTATTAACCATGGGATGGGTAAGAACAATCTAACACCAAATGGGATTGGTTAATTCAAGCACTAAAATGGAAATTGGTAAGGTTTAAAATGGAAATTGGTAAGGCTTAAAATGACCCACAAGGGAAGCCAGCTTAGTAATTACCTATTAACTTATGACGTCTCTGTAGTAGTCATTGTACTTTATATAGAACATCAGTGGGTGAAACTAGTTTGCAGAGTTTGTTACAACCAGACTACCACTTTGGATTGTAGAGTTTGTTACTGCCTGACCATTAATTTGAATTGCTGCAGAGCTTGTTACAGCCAGACTGCTAGACTTGCTGAATTTATTACAGCCTGCTGAGTTGCAGAGTTTGTTACAGCCGGACTATCATCTTGGACTATTGCAGAGTTTGTTACAGCCAGACTACCAGGTGTACAGTGTTTATTACAGCCTTCTGAGTTTGTTATGGAATAAAAGCCACTATTTGGGACTATCTAAGCTTCATTTGTTCTTTATTTGCTATGGATACCATTCTGTAGAGCCTGTTTATATCATGAAAATGGTGAAAATTGTGAGTGCTAGATTTATTTGTTTGTGGCTATTATATCTATTTCTGTGCCTTTGTTTGGTTGTGCACCTATTGGTGTTCTTGGCATCTATATATATATATATATATATATATATATATATATATATATATATATATATATATATAAAACAGTGAAGTCAGTATAAGATCATTAACTAGTCTGTAATTCATGTTGCTTGTGCAAATAACAGTATCCTTAAAATTATTAAAAAGAACAAGTGCACTATAAATATTTATAATGCTAACAATTCTGTACAATCATTATTTAATTTCCATGCATATTTTAATCATTTAGATGATGATCAAGCTTCTCACAGACTTTGCAACAGTTATCAAATCTTATGTAGATATCCTGCGGAGTTCAGGATACTATTGTTACACCTGAGAACTTTCCATGCACACACATTTAATCTAAATATGATACAATAAATTAAGAGAAGTTTGCTTCGAATTATGTCACTTTCAATCTAGAGTTACAATATTCATTTTTAAATCTCCATAATCCAGATCAAATCCCATTGGTTTATGTCCTTCTTATATACATAGGTATAAATATACCTTTTTCAGTCAGTGATGGTTGGTTGTAGGAAACATAATCAATCAAACCTTCTCATCTTGTCCTTCATGTTTTTCCCACTAATTCTCAACTTCCACAATATTTTCCTTAAGAGTCATTTCTTACAACATATCTGGTCTTTTCTTTGACCTCACCTTCCTGCATCTGCTGTGTCTCAGACAAATTAGCCAATGCTGAATTTGCATTTATGAACAGTTCTATGCCATACTGTGGGAAATAAACACTAGCAACCTTCTACCTTACATTTATTTGGTTGCTCTAACTGTCAGAAAACGTGATTCTTTTCATAATTGACAAACTATACCAGGATTAACATTATTGAGGCAAATTTCCTCTCTGAAAAAACAAAAGGTAATTATTAATCTCCAATTCCCGTTTAGTAAATTCAATCCATATTATTGTTTTATTTTCGACAAAGGCCAATCAATCTGAACTGTCTGTTTCTGGTACACCACTAATTCTTAGATTACTTCATCTAGCCTTCTCTAAAAAACTGTTGCTCACTGCATGCATTACGCTATACATCTTAAAGATTTTATCTCAGATTTTACCAGTCATATGCATCAGTACCAAGAAAGAATCATATTGCACCTTCACTGAATTCCCCTCATTAGCCTTACACAGCTCCACTCAGTAAGTGTAACCACTCAGCTGTTTAGCTAAGAGCTTAAAATTATGCATAATACAACAGCTGTAGCAACATCATTTGGAGCAAGTCAGTTCACCACTGTTTTACTGTCTGTACCATTATTGGGTCAGGACTTTACCAAGTGACCAACTACAGCCTCTTTTCCTACACTAACAGTAAATCCTTCCTCCTAAGTCCCAGGGGCAGATGTGGGACATGTTGGCACTAAGCACGGAACATTCATTTAGTCTTGCTGGGTGACTAAACCACTGCACCCTAGAGCTACAGACAACCACCATACTGGTGCCTAGACTGATGACAGAGGAGACAAAGGTGGGGAGCTAGGACAGGGGTAAGAGGTCAGTGGATTGGGGGTGCCCTTGTTTATTTACCAAGTGTAGGAATCTGGTACAGTCATCCTGGTGGGTGGCAATGCTGATGTACAGTTTATTGTAACTAGTATTTCTATTAAAGGCAGTGAAAATAGCTGTTGATATCATCTCAACTGGTGAATAAAGAGCTGATGCCACAGCTGTGTTTACTGCTTATTTAAAAGAAAAGAAGAAAAAAAGTTATGGGTTAAGCACCTTTTTCTGAATTTGTAAAACAGTTATGAGTTGGGCACTTGGCAGGGCACGCAAGTGCTTCATATGTTGAGAGAAATTCATTTCTAAGTTCCATTTTTAAGGATGCATTAAACACACACTCAGTATGATACATACATAGTAAAAGTAACTATATTCTGAAATGATGAAACTTTATTGTGGTACCCATAAGGAAAACAAATCATTTTGTTTATGTGAGGGTGTGCTTTGTGCAGCAAATTCTCACGTTTGATTAAAAAAGTCATGCATAACTCTCAGCTGTACAGATTTTTTCTTCAGATTTTTAGTCTGATTTTTATAAAACTGGATTTCTGACAACTCACTGGCAAGTCATTAAAGATTAAAGTCAGAAAATGATGACAGCCATTTGAGTTTCTGACTTCATACTCTTCGGAATTTTCATGCTAATGCAAAACCTGCTATTCTATCAACTTTCTAAGTTCTTAAAAGCAATATTTAAAAATTGCCCCTATTTTGGGGCATTTGTACCCCCATTATTTATGGCTTTGTCCAGATTTCTTGCTGTAATAGGTTGAGAGGTATGTTTCCAAGAGGTACGTGCTGCTGCCCTAGCGCGTTGGGGCAAGAAGACAGATTTGTAAAGATAGTGTGCCTTACATGGTCGGACAGCCTTTTCTAGTGAGCTGCATGTGACAGAAAGTATTTTAAGAAGTTATTAGCTTAGAGTTTTTTGAGTCATTAGTCTATTTTCTTTTCCATGTGCAACTATAATACTGTCTTGTATGTGTAATCAGACAAAATAAAATGTGCCTAGTGCTTAGAGTATTAGATGTTTAAATATATACAACTGTAGGCTCACTTTTATAAGGACATTAATGCACAAGGGAGAATGGATGAATAGATGGCATGGATGGTGGCATATGTATTCGCAGTGGCCATATGGTCCTTTATTATTGCAGTCATTACAAAAGTCATCTCAGTATGTAGTAATGTCACTCTCATAAACATTGTGTTGTGCATTATTCCTTATTTAAGAAAAATAAAACAAACAGCCGGACTGGGTAAAATACTTTTACCTGCCATAAATTATTTTATTCTCTATCCCACAATGCAAGTCAACAGTTATAAATGTGATTGCTGTTTATCAATTCACCAGAAAATCTTGAAAAACTGAAAAACTGCTATCATGAAAATGTCATTAAGGAGCTATTTGTGACTCTGCCATTTTGTCTGTTTTATTTTCATCATTTTTCTAAGAAGGAAATATTTCTTATAGTAATCTGCGTTGGCTGGGACAGAATACCCTGCCTACACTTTAAGTTGTATTAATTTAATTTAATTTAATGCTCATAGGACAAATGTCTATGTTTGCTTCATTTTCCTGTATCATAAAAGCTATAAACGTCTGTTACATCTTACCTCTTCATCCTTGTAAGAGGTAGTTTTCTAAATGTAGAGCTGTTAAATTTGCAAAACCAGTCATGAAAATTTTCACTTCAAAAGATTTCAAAAGTGAAGACCATTTCTTAGTTCACCTTATTTTTGAAACTGACAAAAAATCGATGCAGCTGGATGAAACTTGTAAATCATTTTCTGAAATATATCTTTTAAACCCGAAATCAATTATTATAACAGAAGAATATCTATCTATATATATATATATATATATATATATATATATATATATATATATGGGAATTCTAATACTGTGCAGTAATTTTGTTTGTGATAACCTGCATAGTTGATCACTATTACATTGTTTTTCAACTATTTTGTAATTTTACCCTGTATATCCTCCTTACACAGCTTTTTGTTTGGGAGGGGTTGGCCATTTTCTCTTTCATCTTGTTTCTTTCCAAGTTCCCTGCTGGGCAGTGGCTTGGGTTATTAAATAGAAAAGCAGCCGTAGTCTATATAATAAAATCTAACCACGTAGCAGTGTAGGTTCTAGAGGTCAAAATATAATTGAACTTTCCAGGACAACATAAACATTTGTTTTCAGTCTGAGTCACTCAGTCTTAGACAACAACATTGCCTACACCAGCAATACCATACATATAAATGTGTTTTGTTTGTTATCCGAATACAACACTAGGTGACTTCAGCAGCTGCTTAAACATGTTCTGTATTATATCTAGACTACAAAAATGCTGTCTATGGAGGAAATGGAGTAGGAAACATGGATATGATATGAATATGGAAACTGTCAGATTAACTAAGGTATGCTGACTATGAGCATATTAATGAAGAAAAGAAGACATCGGACATGGTCACTGATCTTACCAGAGCCTTTAATATAGTTGACAACACTGCATTACTCGCACACCTAACAGACATTGGTGTTAGCAAAAAACACTCTCTGGCCAACAGATATTTTAATGTAAAGACAGGTGCATCACTTACTAACTCTGCCTGCATACCTAGATGCTCCTTAAGGTTTTATTTTTGCTCAGCTACTATTCACCATTTTTATAAACTTCCTCTTGATCTAACCTGCCTCCACTCCTACTATATGCTGATAACATGGTCATCAATAGGGACAGTTCCTCCCATCATGTCATACAAACTCAACTTTAAGATGAATTACTGGCTCTAAACATGTGGCTTGTCAGCAAACTCAATCGTCTAACCCTTAAGAAATTCAAAAGTGTGTTCCTTGTCACACTTGTTCCTTGTTCCTTCTCCCTCGACAGGCACGTGAGAGAGAGATGGGAAAACAACAGAGGATATGGAAATTTTCAGAAACGAGGGGGGAGAAGGGGAAGGGGGAGACCATTTTATTAGAGACCCCCCACCCAAAAGAAAATTTACCTGATATAGAAGTTATAGATAATAAAAACACCTTAGGAGGGTTCACCATTTACAATTTTAGTAATATTGTGTTAGAAGTACAGCATTTTAAATTATTAGAGAAGGGTTTTAAGTTTATTCCACTTACCCAAGGTAATTCAACTCAGACACTAATAGACATGAAACTTTTTCTTAGGAAAATGAATCTGGAATTGTTATTTCATAAAGAAGGGATAGGTATAAATATTATGAGAACAGAGAATGAAATTAATAAAAATCAGTTAGTAAAAAAATCCGTCTTCAACCCCCGATTCATAACCAGCTGAAGAACTTTGAAACTATTATGGAGAAGGAAATCAGGAAAACAGAAAAAAGTATGAAATATAACAGGTTACACCACAACCTTAACCCCCAAGAATACAAGAAGTTGGAAGAGTTGAAAATTAATAAAGATGTTAGGGTAATGAAACCCGATAAGGGCGGGGGTATAGTTGTGATGGATGTAATTTTATACGAAGGAAAGATGAATGAAATATTAAGAAATTAAGTTAAATACAGAGAAGTTTCAATAAATGAAATTAATACAGCTTACCAATGAATAGACAACATTCCAGAAGATATGTTAAACGAAAACCTCCTTAGTATGAAAACCTTCTCCTTTTTGAAAATAGAGAAGCCCAAAATACCAGTCATCTTTGGTATACCAAAAATCCACAAAAACAGTTTGGACCCCCCGCTGAGACCCATTGTCTCAGCGGGAGGATCCAAAACTAATTCATTAGCAAAATATGTGGATCAAAAGGCTAAACACATATGGCTACAAAAAGGAGCTATTTTAAAAGACTCCTGGGATTTATTGAGAGGCTTGAATAGCAGTTTTTACAATGAAGAGTTAATTTTTGTAACCATAGACATTATTGACTTATTTGGGTCTATACCTTATGAGGCTGGTACAAAGATGTTTGAAGATGAGATTTTTGGGGACAGTAGGTTGACTCTTGAAGAAAAGGTAGTGTGCACGGGTTTAATGGACCTGGTGTTAAAAAATTATTTTTTAACCTTTAATGGGGAATTTTTCCGACAGCTACAAGGAGTAGCAATGGGAGCAGCCTGTGCACCTACCTTTGCCAACCTAGTACTTGCAAATTGGGAGGAAAAGTATGTATTGAAGTCTTCCTATGTTAAGTATTGGACCTTATATAAGAGATTTCTTGATGACATCATAATATTTTGGATTGGGGGCATTGACGAATTGGAGGAATTTATTAAATATATTGGAGGGACTACAGATTTTTTAAAATTTACCTATAATTATTCCAAAACAAATATTCAATACTTGAATGTGGAAATTACAAAAAGTAATAAAACTTTTGAAACATGTGTTTTTAGAAAACCCACGTATGTGAATTCCTTTTTGCATTATAAAAGTGCCCACCCTCTATATTGTTAAAAAAAAACATAGTGAAAGGGCAATTTGTAAGGGGGTCAAGGATGACAAATAATGAAATAAAATTTAAGGCAGAATGTGATTTGTTGGAAAGAATGTTTCTTGAAAGAGAATATCCATTAGAATTTATCAAAAATATTAGAAATGAAGTGGAAGAAGGAAGAAATGGGAGGTTTGAACCAATTTTTGGTAAGATTAGTGAACAGAACAGGAAAGAGGAGGTTAAAGAAGGAAATTTCCAACAATCTCTGATTTTGGAATACAATTTATTGAATAAAAACATAAAATTTGCATTCCAAAGAGAATGGGAGAGATTTAGGGCCCTCACGGATTTGGATGGGTTACCACAGAAGTCACCCAGAGTGGTATTCAAAAATACAACAAGTATAAAAGGAATTTTGGAAAATAATAACAATATTACTAAGAGAAACCAAATGGGAGCTAGGGTTAAAGTTGGAACCTTTAAATGTGGTAAATGCAAACAATGTGAGCACATTATTAATAGAGAAAATATTTTTCTGACTAGCAGGGGAAGGTGCATAAAAAGTAAGGGGTATTATAATTGTGAATCTATAGGGCTTGTGTATTTGGCTGTCTGCGTGGAATGTCCGTCATTTTATATAGGAAAGACGGAAAGGACATTAAAGAGACACTTTTATGAACACATGTATGATGTTAAAAAAGGAAAAGAAACAAATGCTATTTACAGACTTACCAAAACATGTGTGGGAGCCAAATTCCAATTTTTTGTCTTAGATCAAATAAAAAGGGATGTAAGAGGGGGCCCTTGGGAAGAAAATATTGCCTATAAAGAATTATGGTGGCAAGTGGCCCTGGAAGCAAACAAAAAGCCTGGGCTAAATGAATATATTTTTATTTTGCCCCTTTTGAAAATTAGATCTGCTAGAGTGTGATTTTAAGTAAGCAATTACCAGATTTTGTCAGTAGGTGTCGCCCATGCTTTATTTTAGGTAACCTTTTGTCTAACACTATGATTTGATTTGTATAACAAATCTTTTAACATGACAACTTTTTAACAACATTTTAGAATTTTAAAATAAGTCAGCACACTAGAAGGATGTTTTAAACTAATTTAATAAAGTTTATTTATTTATTTATATATTAATATAAAGAAATAATTATTTTTGTAACAGGAAGTGATGAACTACTAAATTATTTAACAGCTTGTAGGTTGATTCGTAGGTTTATAATGTATTAGGTAAATGATTGGTGCTTGTGGAAACTGATTTTGTATAAAATACTTTAAAGTAGTAAGGCATTTTATCTGATGAAGTCCATTCGGACGAAAACGCTGTAAGTGCGAAGGCGTTCATTCTGTGTATTTATTTTTCGTGAATTTGTGTGGTAATAAAATCTGAGAACATTTTCAGCCTGCATTGGTCCTCGCTTTCGTTTTTTGCTTTGTTTAGTGACAGGTGCATCACTTACTAACTCTGCCTGCATACCTAGATGCTCCTTAAGGTTTTATTTTTGCTCAGCTACTATTCACCATTTTTATAAACTTCCTCTTGATCTAACCTGCCTCCACTCCTACTATATGCTGATAACATGGTCATCAATAGGGACAGTTCCTCCCATCATGTCATACAAACTCAACTTTAAGATGAATTACTGGCTCTAAACATGTGGCTCGTCAGCAAACTCAATCTTCTAACCCTTAAGAAAATCAAAAGTGTGTTCCTTGTTACTAGGAAAAGACTTTCTACTGACTCTCTCTCTCTCTCTTTAACATTGTTAATACAATTAACTTTCTTACTGAAACTACTTCATCATTTAGATACCTACAAATTTGGCTAGACCAGTCCTTCAACTATAAGGAACACATCCAAAAACTGAGATCCAAAATGAATTACTCTTATTCCAGCCAAGAAAATATCACATTGCCTCACTGCACCAGCCAGAGCAGACATAGACAAATATGTCATACTTGCTCAACTTGAATATGACCTAGCTTTATTTGCCACCACTTCAAGCAAAAATACAAGTGCCCTGTAGGTCTTATCAAATGAAATTTGCCATTTTGTTAGAAATCTGTACAAGCAACAGCCAACCTCTTCCTACTTGAACGACAACTTTTAAAATGGCTCCATCAAGACACCCTATCTCTTCATGTAATGACACTCATTGCAACTGGCTCACCTACATCCTTATTAACCAATCTGCTAGTATCCTTCACTGAAACCCTTGAGTCAAAACTGCATTGTGCAGATCTTGCCTCTGTTCTTGCTCCTAAACTGTGGCTATCTCTTCCTTAAGACCTGACCTACCACAAAAGGTACTCCAAGTTCAGGTCAGAATTCAAACAGTTCCTAACTGGTCAATACAAATACAAATGCCAGGAAACTGGGAACGTAACTTAAATATAAATGTTTCCCAAGACTTAATGCATATTTCATTTTGATTGCCTCTTACTCTATACTGTTTCAGTTAAGCATATGCCATACAAAGCTATTTAGGTACTTGTGAGTTCACAAGCCCTGATTTCCTTCAATAGTATGTTAGACATCAGCTCCCGATCTTGTAAAACCCTGTGGAATGTGTAACTGTCAATCTTTTCCCTGTACTTCAGTTTCTTTGTATATATTTTACTATTCTTTTACATTCATGCATATGTATTATTAGCAGAAATGTAGCTGGTCCAACCAGCAGCCTGCAACCTCAGTTCTTCAAGTGAAGAGCCAAAAAAAAAAAAAAAACACTTTGTTGTAATAAGCCAGTGCATGCAATACATGCAGGTGATCAGTTTATTACAATTAGATAAACAATCTTCCCTCCCCCAACTCTTCCATTAAATAGCTAAAATAAAAAAAATGAATGTTCCTTCTTCTGGGACACCAACCAGGTGGCCAGCTGCATGACATGCCCTCCCCCCTCCAGCCCCAGCCATTTAAGTCCAGTTCCTTTGCCCTGCCCTCAACCCTCCTTTAACATATTTTACTTAAAAAAAGTAATAATTTCTTCTTTTAAACTGTAGCAAACTGTTTGCAACAAATATAGCAAACAGTTGCTACAGTTTATACTTCGCCTGCATGGGGTGCTACAATGCTCATGTTGTGTTAGTTTAAAAAAATAAATGTCTTTTTTTAAACTGTAGAAAACAATTGTTGCAGTTTATACCCTACCTGCATGGAGCACTACAGTGCTAGAGATTTTTTTTTTTACTTTTAAACTGTAGCAACTGTGATTGCTACAGTTTTGGACCACACATGGAGCTCTACAGCATGCAGGTTTGATTGCAAATGATATACTGGCTTTTAAAAGTCAAAACTGCATTAATGAGAGATCAGAGTCAGTTGATTGTGCCCCCTTCCAACACTTTGCACCTGGGGCAGTTGCCCCTATGTTATTAGCCTCATATCATTTCTATTATGCTTCTCCTGATATTTGTTTTTTTTTTTTTTGTTTCATTATCTGCTCTATTCAATTTTATTGATATTTGTTTGTTGCTTTTTGTTGTTACAATGTGATTGTACGCTGGGCTGAGCCCCAAATTGTCATTCTGTTATCAGTGCTCTACCCCAGTAACTAATATGTGAATAACTAGAATAAATAAAAAAGTGTGACTATATCTTGTATGGCTTACTGTCTTTAACTTAGTGGAATGTATATTTTATAACTCCACAGTACTACAGGTAGAAGGAGGTGACAGCCAGGTCTATCTCCTAGTATTTCTGATGCTTACTAACTGAGATCTGCTATTTCTTAGAAAAATGTAAAGGTAGGAATGGTCTTAAGACAGGGTCTGCATTTCTGAAGTACGATAATGAGAGTGTTTTATTATCTTTTTAACAAAGGCAGGTATTTGTTTGGGCCTGGTGGTAAAATGTGTTTGTAAATGTGCTGGAAACTGACTTAGGTGTTCAGGAGTTTTGAAGACATAATGTTACTTTGGCAAAGCAATAATCAGTTTTGCTAAAATATAAGTTACTTATGAACAGCATGGTTCATTATACTGACACTGGGGTTTGGGCAGAACCTCCAGTCAACATCTACATGGAATTTGCATACTATCCTTATGTTTGTGTGAGTTTTCACTGGAAACTCCAGTTTCCTGCTTCACAATGTTAACCTAAGTGACAAACTTGATTGCTAACAAGAGCATATTAATTAACTGACTAGTCTAAATTGACTACATGGGTTCCTATTAGAACCACAAATGCTTGAAATTTCGAATGGCATATGGTCGACACCATATGATCGAAATTTCAAGCATTCGAAGGTTAAACATAATGGCGCCGTTCAGTGCAGAATGGGAGAATTTCCCTTTTCTGCAATGAAGTGTGATCTCAGAGTTGGTACATTTAAGTAGGGGGGGGGTGTACAGGGGGGCTTGCCCCCCCTGCCTGCACCGTTAAGGTAAGTTTTTTTTTTTTTATTATATATTCGAACTTTTAAACTTTGATCATATGTTGTCGAACATAAGGGATTCAAAGTTTAGAAAGTTCAAATATATAATATAGACCCGAGTATATACACTACATTATTCCTCATAGCCTAGGTCATGGCTGAAGAGAGTCCAGGATGGAGCAGTTATAAAGTAAATAGATTAGAATTTATTTGTGGATAATGAGGCAAATAGTATTACATATTTTTTCATAAATTTACAGTCTAACACTTAACATTCTTTTCTTAGATCTGGCATTTTCCTCAAGAGGATACTGATTTAACTTGAAAATCTATTATGCAATATTTTATCAATAATCCATGATTGTGTGTGGGCATACCAGGGTTCACCCACTGTTGATGTGGTTTGATCACAAAGGCAAATAGCATAATGGTATATACTGTAGACGATAGTGTTGATATGGTTCTACTATCCACCATATATATCAAGAGAAGCAATGGGAATTATACTTCTCAATTTCTTAGCTGAAGAATCAGGGACAAAGGCAAACAATAATAGGAGACAAAAGGCCCAGAATTAGGGACAGAGTTTAAATATTGCTGTTACATATTTAAAAAGCTGCTAGAGTAGAGTAATGTGCTTTTCATTAGCATGCATTTTCCGAATATTATATTAGCAACGATTGTAAAAGACTATTGCTGACACTCAAAACATGGATTTTGCTTGATCAAAAGTGCATTCAAATTAGTGTGCAGTAAAAAATCTGTTTTTGCAGGGGAGCAAGCACCCTTGCACTTCTCACAGCCCCAGTACCCATCTATATCAACTCTGCACTCACACAACAGCAGGGAAAAGGGAAAACTCAATAAACTCCACTGCACACATTCTTAGACTAAATCAACGTACAGCAAAGTAATTTTTACCTACGATGGTTTCAACATTTTCAACTATTGCAAAGTCAGTATAGACAAATCCTGGTTTGACTTATTTTCAAAGGGATTTACCTTTATTCCCACCCAAAAAATGGACATATTCAAACTACTGATAGACATAAAGTTATTTATTCGGAAAAAGAATTTAGAATTGTTCTTCAAAGGTAGAAACTTACATTGTGATGTTAATCAATTGAAGCGTAATAGTACATTCAACCCCCCCACACATCCTCAGCTCAGAAATTTTGAGCTAAAATTGGAAAAATGAAATTAGAACCAATTTAACAACAAAATATTTCCATTCTAATTTAACTTACGATGAAAAGAATACCTTAAGAACTATTAGCAATAATCGTGATCTGAGGGTTATGAAACCCGACAAGGGTGGGGGTGTTGTTGTAATGGAGACAATACAATACGAAGGAAAAATGCTGGAGTTGTTAAATGATTCAGAAAAATATACTAGGGTCTCGATCAATGAGGTTAATATTGCCTACAGAAAGATTCAAGGCTTATTACATGACATGTTGATGGAAGGATCTATTGATCAAGGTACTTATAGATACCTGGTGGTTGAGAAACCAAAAATCCCGTGTATCTTTGGGATCCCCAAAGTGCATAAAAACAGCCGTGATCCACCGCTTAGACCAATTGTGTCAGCTGAGGGCTCAATAACAGCCCCTTTAGCGAAATTTGTGGATCACAAAGTGAAAAATATTCTGGAGGGCTGTGACAACATTTTGAAAGATTCATGGGATCTCTTGAGGAAAATTAAGCCTACCCTATATACTGACAATGTTGCCTTTGGCACAATGGATGTTATTGACTTATTTGGATGCATTCCTCATGACATAGGGTTACATTGGTTTGAGGAAAAGCTAGTTGCAAGCAAAAGGTTGACTCACACAGATTTTAGAAACACCTTAACCTTGATGGAAGTAGTATTGAAAAATAATTTTATCTACTTCCAAGGAGAATATTTTAAACAAGAAAAAGGCGTTGCAATGGGTGCACACCCAGCCTATGCCAACATTATTATGGCATATTGGGAAGAAAAATATCTTCTAAATTCCCCACTTTTAAATGAATGTGTTTTATATACAAGGTTTTTGGATGATCTATGCTTTTTCTGGAAAGGGAGTAAGGAACAATTTTCGAACCTCTTTGTTTATTTAAATAACACTTCTAGTTTTTTAAAATTTACTAGTAATTTTGACATTCAAGAATTGAGATACCTAGATGTTTGTATTGAGAAGAAAGATGGATCTTTCACATCACGTATTCACTGAAAGGACACCTTCTCTAATTCTTACTTGCATTACACCAGTTCCCATCCCCATCAGAAGAAAGGGGTAGTAAAAGGGCAACTGGTGAGGCTGAGTAGGATGACTTGGACAATGAAGTTTTCTTTGAAGAAAGCAATTTTTTAAGGAATCTATTTATCAAGAGAGGGTATCCATTAGAACTTTTTAACAAAGTGATGGATGAAGTAAATATTAAAAGAAGTGATTCTTTTGCCCCTATTTTGGGCAAGGATGAGAACTTGGTTTTAGTTGAACAGCATGAACAAAAGAAAGGAGAGAATAGGTCAGGACTTATTACCACCTTTTGTCAACAATCAGCATTTTTAAGAAACATTTTCTCTAGGGAATGGAATAGCTTTTCCAAATTTTCTGATTTAGAACATATTTTTGACAATGATCCATCTTACATTTACCGTTAAGGTAAAAGTATTAAACATATTATGGAGGCAGGTCAGAAAACTAATTCTATTCACAACAGTAACAGATCAAAGAAAGGACTATACAAATGTGGAAAATGTAACTATTGTACACACTTAATTTGTGGAGACACACTTTATTTAAAAGCGAGAAACATGACTTTACATCTTAACACCTTCGCCAACTGTGACACTATAGGAATCATATATATAGCCATTTGTAAAAAATGTTCCTCCTTCTATGTGGGCAAGAGTGAGAGAAGGCTCAGGCAGAGAATATATGAGCACCTATATGATGTCAGGGTAAGAAATGAAAAGAACGCCCTTAGTAAGCATTCAACAAAATGTGAGACCCCTGGATACCAGTTTTTTATTTTGGAGGTTGTCCCCACCAACCCCAGAGGTGGCATGTGGGAAACACTTATTGAATACAAAGAATTGTATTGGCAACTCCTTCTTGATGCAAATAGGAAATTAGGGCTCAATGAAATGGTGTCGATAGCCCGAGTATTAAAACTGAGGGCTGCAAAACTCTAATTTTATATATATATATTTTAAATTGTATTACACATATTATTAGTACAAACAATGAATCTTTTAAAATCTTTTAAAATCTTTCAAAATGTTTTTAATATTCACTATTTTGGTAAGGAAAATATTTTCTATTTTAAGATGTATTACTAATTCATACCACTAGATGGCTTCACTACCTTATTTATTTAAATACACCTTTTGTGAAAGACAGTATTTAAGTCATCAAGTTTATTAATTACAATTAATGTATTTTTATCATGTTTTTAATATATAACTTTTACATGATGAGTTTAGTTATTGTAGAAGTTTAAATCTTTGTATTTTAACTTTACGGCTTTTATGCTTAAAAATTCTATGTATTCTTGCACTTTAAGCACTTTACAATACGATTGGTCAATGCAGTGATGACAGAATTCAAATGGTATATAAAAACACTAATTAAACAATATGGCCAGTATTACTGATGAAGTTGGGGACGAAAACGTTTGTTGGATACGTTATGGAGTGTATTTTCTTGTGATCAGCGTTTATCTGGAGTGTTGTAGTGTCTTTGTGGCTGCTTTTGGAATAAAAGCATTTATATACTTTCCAGGATCAGGATTTATTTGTGCTTGGTACAGTGGTTTTCTACTTTTACAAGTTTGCCGATTTTTCCACTTGCTCGTTGATTTTTTATTAGTACAGCAAAGTAAGACAGATGAGTAACAGGTCAAATGAAAAAAACATTTTACAAAACAAAGTGATACCTTTCTGCCAGATAAAGACTGGAACTCATGATTTAGTGACTTCAATCCTGAACAATTTGTGAGAAAAACATTTTTTTTTTTTTTTATGAAACAAACCAAATTAGGAGGCAAAGTCAGAAACGCCTCTACAAAATCAGTGGCAGTTGTAAAGTATGCTGGGAATCATTTTTTGTTATATGTTTTATTATATTTGCTGTGCATTTTACTTTTAGAAAAAACATTGGGAAGTATTTTTGTCATATGCGTTAATTTGGCTATTCATTTTACTTACAGAGAGAAGGACTAGGAAGTATTTATATCACTGGTATTATTTTTGCTGAGCATTTTGCTTATACAGAGAAGACTAGGAAGTAATTTTGCAATCTGTATTGCACTGGCTGTGTACTTTACTTTTACTGAAAATATTTTTGTCATCTGTATTACTTCCACTATGCATTTCACTTATATAATGAAGCACTGGGAAGTAATTTTGTCAACTGTGCTACATCATCTGTGTATTTTATTTATACATAGAAGGATTTGGGAGTATACTTTATCACCTGTAGTTTTCTGGTTTAGCATTTTAATTATACAGAGAAGCATTGGGAACTTTTTTCATCTGTATTACATTGGCTGTCTATTTTTACTAAACACACTAGAGTAAGTGGGTCCTGTGTTAATGTATTTATTTACCATAAATTGCATATGCTCTAATTAGTATATGATAGCCTTGTGGATATTATTCCACTGCATTAACCTGGAAGGCCAAAGCTTAACCAAATCCTGACTGTTTCTTCTTCTAGCATAGACAAATTGTATCCCTGGTTCCTTCATCTTTAAAAGACTTCTTTGCAACATCTCTCATGCATATATTTAATCACTGACTAACAAAAAATACTATGCCAGACTTTTGGAAATCAAAACTCCCCAAACAGCAAAATCTAAAGGATACCCCCAGTTTCAACCCATCTCTGTACTTCCTATCTTATGGAAAATCCTTGAAAAATTGGGGATTAGTAGTTGGGGGGTGCCATAATGGTTAAGGTATTTATTTTACAGACACAAGGTACAGGGTTTGATTCTCACCTCTAGGAAGCATGGCTATGGTTAAAAAGGTTCCTTGGCATCATTAGCCTAGCAGTTTCCTATAAACCGAACTTCAAAAATCATAGACATTCAATTAAAAGCCTACATACACTGATGAAATATTTTTGCCAAGAAAGAGCTTCAGTTATAGAGTAGCTGCAGTACACTGACTGCCTTTTGGACCTTGACAGACAAAATACTAGTTAACATGGACAAAGGCAACTTTATCTGCAAAGATTTCATAGATCTTACTAAGACTTCTGAGCTCATAGAACACTCGCTCTTACTTGACAAACCTAGTGAATCTGGCATAGTGCTGACTCATTTCCTTGACTGTAAAAATTTGTAAATAACAGAATTTTTAGAATTAAAACAGCTTTCTCAGTCTCAAGTGCAACATCAAAGGAGTCCCACAGGAGTCCATTCCAGCACCCCTGCTCTTTAACATTTATATCAGTAAACTTTGTTATGACCTTCAACACTTACTTATTATCTTACATGCAGATGACATAAGCATTTTCAGATCCAGCCACACCTGTATACAAATACAAACACAGCTCTAAAGTAATCTCCACTCCCTCAATAACTCACTTATCGAACGCTGACTGCTATTTAACTCCAGCTATGCTATTTGGTAAACAAAAAAGCTAGCAAAACTCCCAAAAACATTAACATTTCAGACATCAACAATATCCCAGTTGATCTATCCACCTTGTTCAAGTGTTTAAGAGTAATGCTGGACTAGTCTCTAAACTTTCAAAATCACATTAAAGAAACATGTTAGCCCCAGCAAGATCTACAATAGGCAGGAAAATAGGCCAATTAGAATAAAACTACCCATAATTATTGCCTCTTCAAAGAAAAACGCAGCTACTATTCTCCATTAAGATATGTTATTTCATTACAAACTCCCCTCTACATGAACATCACTGCCTCACTCTGTCTAAGGACAAATAGCTCCTAATAAAACAGACAGCTGACCTCTTACTCAGCTCAACACTCTACAAGCCTTTGACTCAATCATTTTCACATATCACAGACATATTCTTCCCCTAAAACCTCCTCAAACAATTTTAGAAGTCTTTCTCATTCTGCCTCCAGTCTTCTGACTCAACTAAACTTCACTGCTGTATTCGTGTATTCTTTATACTTGGACTAGAATTCTGAGAATCACTCTCAGTCCCTCTGAAAGACCTAACCATTTGCATTTAATTCAAACTATAACATCAAAAAATTCCTACACAACCAAGCTAAGTGTCAATGCCACATACTATCATATTACGTAAACCCTAGGAAGTCCTGCCTCCTTCAGCTCACATCCTAGTAGCTATTAAATTATTTCTCTCACCTTCCTCTCCTTCTCTTCCACTGTCTTAAGGTGTCTCTTCATTCTCTTCCTCAGCCCCTACCACTCCCTCAATATTCAAATAGCTCTGAGTATAATGTAGTCCACCTATGTACCTATTACATCAAAAGCTCATTCCAATATTTCAACACTGTAACAATGTCTGCACTTTTACTTATTATAACTCTTTCAGTTTGGGGGATTGTTTTTAGTTATGCATCTTTATGCAATATCATTTTCTTCACTTGGGCTGTGCCTGCAACTTTATCGTAATGAGAGGAAGGTTTTCTGCTTTGGCTGTTTGTTCAGTGGTTTAGCAGCACCATTTTAATAAAAATGTCTTTCAAGATTTTTTTCAAGTATTCAGTAATGCCACTTGAATATTATGAAAATTTAATAAAAAAATGCATCAAACTAGGCAAAAAATGCATGACAGGAATCTGAATTCATTCATTCATTGATTTCTGATTATAATAAAAATGCATAAGTAAAATTGTTTAGGCTGACTAGCTGCTCCCTGTGAATTTGATATAAATTATGCATAGGTCAAAAAAAGAGACCATTACTACACAGTGGCTATTAATACACTATTCAAAGAGCAGGTAATTTATAACAAACGTAAGGGATTAGGATCAGATCTTTTTATCATAAACCACTTATTATGCATTTGAGTCATGGGCATCAATAAATTATCTCTTCAGGTGAATTTAGGCATCCATGTGGAGAGCACATAATAAAAGGTCATGATCAGTGTATAGCGGGGTAATGTATTTTACAGCCCTTAGTGCAGCCAAGCAGACAGCGGCATAACTCTCAACCTCATTGCTTAAGAAAACAAGGCAAATACAGACATAAAGGAGGGACAAAGCCTAAATCATCTTAAAACTTATTAGAACAGTAGGTGTTGCATCAACAGGCATTTTTTGAACAATAAAAGTAGGAAACTCTGAGAGGCATTATTGACTGACTGACTGTAATCCTCAGTGACTTATAAGAAAATTAAAGATTTTGTGAAGTAAAGGACAAAAATATGAGACAAAATTGGGGATGTTCTGCAAAATCTGGAACAGCTGAGTAATAACAGCAAGCAGAAATGAATTGCCCCCCCCCCCGACAGAAGATAAAACATTTTTAAAAGCTGTTAGACATTTCATTTTGTCATGCTGTCTGTTTAAGATTATGGTACAGTAAAGTTCTAGCAGCTTTTAAAGGCAATTACAGAACAAAAATACTTAGATAAACATGGAATACATTAGGTACTGGGGTGTAATTAATGAAATATTGTGTAATCTTGACATAGGGAATGAATCTGGTGCAAGTGATAAGCAATACGTCCCAGACTAAGTTCCCCTAATCCTGAAATATTAGATATTTCAGTTGTTACAAAATCTTGACACCCATGTTTCAGTTATCTGTTTGTTTCCCTATTTTTAGTCTGAATGACTGTTTCTCATTGATGGCAATAGGTGGTAGTAACAGTGCAAGCTGTTTATTAAATAAGGCTTTAGATGGATTCCATATCTTTTTTTATAGGATCATAGGTTCATAGGTGTATACTACGCTAATGGCCCTGGAGCCTTTACAAGCCTAGCCCATAGGATTACTCTGGCATCTTGCCACCCAATCTTTGATTCCAGTGCCTCTGTCAAGTAGAGCCACTGGAGTGATCCCCGGGATGAATTTTCTATTTCCCATCCACTCATCAAGATTTCTCTTGAAAACGGCCAGTGAGGTGCTCCACTTGAAATGTATGGGAAGTGTATACCATAGCATGGGCTGTCTCTGGGTTATGAACCTGTCCCTCCTGCTTGTTCTGTTGATTGTGGTAATGAGGTTGAGGTCTCTGGATTGTGTAGTGCAGAGGGATTGGGATTTCTTTCACTGTAGCATTTGTAACAGAGCTGGGTCAGACATGGCTTTGTAAGTCAAGCAGAGATTGCCTCTAAGTAGGCGATATGAGGCAGAGAAGAGTAGAGGGAGACAATGACCTCTTTCTTCCTGGATGCAAAACCCTTAGTAATGAGATGTGCCACATAGAAGGACTTTCTGACCACAGTGGCAATGTGATGGTCAAAATAGAGGTTGCTGTCAGCCTGTGTTCCCAGATCTCTTATAACACCTTCTGTGTTCAGTGGACGACCATCGATGTAGTAATTCATGGGGACTGGGTTTTTTCCAAAGGGAATGATGACTTTTTTTGGGCATTGAGCTTAAGGCCATGGTTCTGACACCAGTCATTGGTCTCAGTGAGGCCTCTCTGTAGGATGTCAACATCACTTGGGGAGTTAACTATGGCTCCCAACTTGCAATCGTCTGCAAACTTTGTCATCCAGAGTCCCTTCGTGTTGGCCTGGACTTCAGAGAAGTAGATACCAAACAACAGACGACCCAGGACCAAACCCTGTGGGACTCCACTCATAACTGGTCAGCAGTCTGACTTGGAGTCAGCTACTTTCACACTGTGGGTTCTATCTGTGAGTCAGTTTACAACCCATCTAGTGAAAAAAAGGGATGATGCCTAGCTTAGTGAGTTTTTCTATGATTCCTAAGTGGGGAATGGTATCAAAGGCCTTGGCCAGATCAAGGCAGGCTGTATGAACCACCTTGCCTTCATCCACAGCTCTGGTGACTGACTCAAAGAAGTCAACCAGGTTGAGTAGGTATGATCTGCGCTTCACAAAACCAAACTGTGTAGGATCCAGAGTTTGGAGATTCCCTATACCCTTGTTTATTAGGTCCATGATGATGCTTTCCATAGCTTTGCATATCAGACTTGTCAGGATAATGGGGCGATAGTTCCCAGGGTCTGTAGCTGCTCCTCCTTTGAGGAGAGGGATGATTATAGCAATGCGCCATTCAGTAGGGACAAAGCCTGAGGTGAGGCTGGGATTGAACAGGACACACAGGTGAGGTGTTAGTTCACCCTGTAGCTTATGTAGAACACAGCCGGGGTATTGTTAGGTCCCATAGAAGCTGTATTCTTGGCCTTGGACAGTGCTGTTTTAACCTGTGTAGCAGTAATACTGGGTGCCTGGCAATCTACTGGTATTGTGATTGGTACTTTGGGGGAGGGGTAAAGTTGGCACTGAATCTGTCGGCCAGTATATTGGCAATATCTGATGGCTCCGTATAGGAGGTGCCATTGTGCAACAGCTCCGAGCAAATCTGGGTATTGCCATGGAGATTCTTTACATAACTATAGAAGGCCTTGTGGTTGTCTTTACTATCTGCTGCAATTCTGTTTTCATAGCTAGCTTTAGAGGATTTGATGAGGGATCAACTTTTTGTTGAGGTTGATAAGGGAGTTTTTCCAGTCTTGGGACTTCACCTTATTTTGCATCGGTTTCCTCCTTCTGTTGCAGAGTTTGTTTATGGCAGGGGACCACCAGATTGGCTTCCTTTTTTGTTGGAGGAGAGCGTCATGGTTCTATTGGGTATGGCGAGATCCATGCATATGTGTACGTGTTTTATAAAACATGTATCTAAATGTTTTCGACTCACGTTCAGATTACTTTTTAAGGTCTTTTAGCTTTATGTGTTTATATATTTATTTATATTTTTTGTATAAAAGTTCATTTTAAATGCATTTTAGAAGTTTTGCTAGGGTTTTGATTAGCTTTGTGAGTTTACGATTTCATAAGTGTAATCTTGGTATAGTTAGAATGTAATCCATTTTTTATTTTTATTTTACTGTATTTATTTTACATTTGTTTACCGAGAAAGACTGACTGGACACAGGTCCATTTTCAGCAGAGGCCCAGGGAGAAAAGCTCCAAATACCAATAGAGTTCAAAGGAGACAAAACAGTAACATATAAGAAAACATAACATCATACACGTTAAGAATACAATTGAGCATAGATAGCAGAGATTAACAATGTCTAAATATCTGATAATAAGCCATTTCCATATAAATATGAATAAGTGAGAGTTAAGTTATTTATTTATTTTTTTTTTTTAACAAATATAGATTGGGAAGTGGGGAGCAACCATTTGATCCTTAGCAGAATCCTAGCAACAGTGCAGTGGTATGGCTTAACCTGGGGAATAACATGAGCAATGCCAGTTATTTAAGTAGTGGGTTTCGAGAAGTTTTTTAAACTGGGAAGTAGAGGTGGTGGAAGTTAAGTAGCATGGGAGTGAATTCCAGGTTCTGGCAATGGAGCAGGCAAAGAGAGATTTACCAGCCTCATTTTATGTTTTATGACATTTATGTGGTTCTGAAAACCAGATCTTAAGGTTCTAGTGGTGGTGTAGGGGTGAATTAGATTCTGAAGTGCTGGGGTTTTGTCAGGAAGGTAGTAGAGCTTGTGAGCTATTGAGAGTAGGTTGAGAAGGTGTAGTTGATGTAACTCAAGCCAATTAAGTTGCTTGAGGGCTAGACAGTGATGGGATCTATGAGAAGCATCAGTAGCAAACTTGGCAATCTTGTTGTAGCAGGATTCCAATTTGCTTAGTTTGGTGTGGCGAAGGTTAGTTAAGATAGGGGAGGCATATAGGAGAATGGATAAGAGGTGAGTCCTTGCTAAAGTGGCTTTGGTATGTTTAGTGATGAACTGTCTGTTCCTGTAAAGGAGACCGAGCTTTTCGTTAACTTTCTTAATTGTTTGGGCTATGTGTATGTCAAATTTTAGATTATTTTCAATTTCAACACATAATAGTTTTGTGTGTGTTGTTGGGGTGAGTTGTACATTATCTTTAGATGTTATGGTAAAATGATTATTTAATGGAGATCTCCCAGGGCTGAAGAGAATGAGTTTTTTTTTTTTTTTGGATTAAGAATAAGTTTTCTGTTAGTGAACCATGCTTCTGCTAAGGAAAAGTTGTTTTGGGTTATGTTTTTAGCTCATTTAGGGTGGGGGAGGCACATATATTAGTGGTATCATCTGAGTATTGCACTACTGAGGCAGAGAGTGAGGATGAAACTATCTGGTTAGTAAATAGTGAGAATAGCAAAGGACCTAGGACAGACCCTTGAGTGACACCTATGGCTACTGGTAATAGGGGGGCCAATTGTTCTTGCCATAGAACTGCCTGCTGACAGTCTGATAAGTAATTACTGAACCACAATATGGTGGAGGAGCTTATGTTAAGGGAAGATAGAGTTTCTAGAAGCATACTATGGTTGACCATATCAAAGGCTTTTGATAAGTCTAAGAATATCGAGGACTGAAACAGTCCATTATTTCTATGGTGATTGACAATGTTGGTAAATGAGAGTAGTGCTGTGGTAGCACTAGTATTTCATGAGGAATGGTATAGTCTATCTGGTTATTCACAACTGGTGTTTTATTTACTTTATTTTTTAAGTTTTTCTATTTTAGTAATGCATTTGGTGGGCAGTGTTGTTTTGAGGGACCATTTTATGAATGTCTTTTATTGTGTTTAGTATATGAAATGATTTTCTTACATTAAAATGAATATATGATGTGGTTTGTATGGTCCATTTCCCAGTGAACCTCTGATTCTGATATCTTCAATGTTTACATGTCATCAGCCTATCTATCTAACACTAATTTTTCCAATAAATTTAAAGAATACAGGTAACAGAAAAATAGGCCAATTCTTAAAGAACTTCAGCAACAACTCAGACTGCTGTTTTGTGCAAAATATTCTTTATGCAAATCTGTAATGGAGTCCTATAAGGTTAGTCATGTTTAACTATCTCACTGTATAAAATCCTTTTACAATTAGCTTTTTGTGTAAAATTCCTTCCCTGACTCATACATTTTCCAAACAATCTATCACAATCTACAGATTCTTCAGGTTAAAAAATAACATATACAACTTCCTGTCCTCAGCAAAAGTTAGCTTTTCATATCTTCAATTTCTGTACAGGAACAGAGGGCTTTCAGCTTTACAGACTAATGCCTTCCCCATATAGTAGAATGATAATTGTAATATACAGTGATTTTGATCAGACCTCACTAATCTCAGTATCCTGTCCCTGCCTTCTCAAATATTGCTTCTCTCCATATTTTACACCTGAATTATTCTTTCCTCAGTCCTTTGTCAGACTCATATCAGTGACTTTCAGCATCCCTCTACTTCCTTTCCGACCCATTTCTTTCTTTCTTTGTCCCACAGCTGTTTAGCTACTAGTGGGCCTGCCATCAGCACAGAGGCCATCATCTCTAAAAGTCACAGTTTTTTTCTCATTAACCCATCCCATTTGGAGGCTTAACACGTGCACTTCTGGGATGGGGTGCATACATGCATCAGACCCAGCTGCAGCATTAGGCTGGTTTGCACACTAAGTGCATACTGTTGACAGACTTGCAGCATGTTGCTTTACCTGGTTAACATTGCAGGTGGATCAGTTCAGCCAATACCCCCTCGATGGCTTCTATTGTGTTGAGCTGCTAATCAGTGCCACGCTGTCTGGGCTATATCTCCCTAGACCATACAGCCAGATACAGAGAATTACATCTTACCTACTGAATGCTCTCATTAATTTTCAGTACCTCTTGGTTTTCACTGTGATAAATACATCTCCCAAATACTATGAACCCCCCCCCAATCCCTGCCCCAGCTCTGCTCCTTTATTGTTCTTTCTTTTTCCAGTCTTACACAACAATGTCCTTTATTATAAGAAAAATGGAATTTCGGCTTACAACTATTGGAATCAGTTTTCCGCTCTGTCATGACATGACTGAATTTTTGACTGATGTGATTGTATTGTAAATACTGTGACCAATGAGAACGAGCTCTGGATTCACATTGAGTGATAGCATCTCCAGTGATCTAAGTTTATTGTGGATCCATGCAATAAATATAAACTCATAGTTCTAGTTGCTTCAGATTTTGGGAATTAAGAAAGATTAGTGTGGATATGAAAGGTACTGATACACACATGATCCTACTTGAGACAAGACATTTGCTGGTAGAACAAACAATGTCTGTGACAATAAAAGCCAAATACTACCGTCATACTATACAGAAGGAAATATAACCTTTGGGTCACCCACCGATTCCTTACATACTATTCTCTTCTGTTACTTCATTTAGTTATCATACTGAAAAAGCAACCAGAACTACAACAGACCAGCAAATAGACTCCAAGGAAGCAACCAGCTTGCAAAAGATTACACCACGAGTTTACCTAGGTTTCGTCTTTAATCAGACTTCTTCAGAACACAACTGATACAAATAGTAAGAACTCAGCCTTTTATACATACTTGAGAATTTGCTGGTCTGTTGTACTTCATTTAGTTATCTAAATTCTATGCAATGCGATCTGGGCTTGTCTACGTCAGAAATGTCCTTCTTTGTGCAGCTGTCTTTTTATGGTTTTACATATTTTGCTCTAATGAATAATCTTAACATATTGTAATTCTGCTTTAAATCTGAATGTTTGATACTCAGTATCCATGAACAGCATTGTGTTCATCGGAAGAAATGAGAAATATTCTAGTTTTGAAATGCAGTAACAATCATTTTATTTTTACGGTATAATAAAATAGATATTTCTAAACACATTGTTTGCATCTTTTAGCTTTTCCCGGTTAGGGGTCGCCACAGCGGAACTCCGGTCAGCTAATGATTAGTAGCGGATTTTTACGTACCGGGTTACCAGCCCTGATGCACAACCTTCAACGAAGGCACGCCCCATTCACGTATGCCTCCACACAGAAGACACTCTAGCTGAGAATCAAACGGGACAACGTTTTGCTATGAGGCGACAACGCTACCGCAGCACCACCACTGCAGTTCATATTTCTAAACATATATGAAAGAGAAATAAATATTCAGGTTACTAATTACATCCCAGTAATAAAACTCATGGATTTTCAGACAGAACTGTAACTTCATCTGTATTGTTCAAGTTTCTTTCCATTACTACCCAGCGTAAAATTCCTGTCCTGTTAGTGGAATGGAGCACATGAATATTTAGAAGAGACAGGAAGGCAGCAAGCTTGCTTTGCAAATAAATGGAAAATCCATTGCTGGTGGAAGCTGTGGAAGGATGTAAGTGCAGTGAAAGGGTTAACTAAACAAAAAATAATACAGAATGTTCCGCACAGAATAGTCTGCTAGGAAAAAAAACACCTAGATAGTAATCAACAGGGATTCCCTGCTAAACATGCAGTGACCCCTAAACTCCTAGTTACACTAACTTGTGCTGAGAATGACCTTGAGTTCCCATGATGTCACTTGCTCACATCTGTCATGGGAACAGAAAGCCAAACACATTGGTTGTTATCTTTGATAGTTTCTTTCCAAAAGCAGCTTAACTTAGCGGAAAGATATTCTTTCTATGCAGTTTGAATTGATGAGACAGAAAGCAGCTGAAATGACATAACTACTTGAATTCTTTCTTTTTTTTTCTGAGCATAAGTAAGGTGGGTGCATTGTGACTTTTTAAGTTGCCACATAGGAATTCAGGGTTTTATTGGAAATGTGCAAAACACCTGAAATATGCTTCTTACATCACAATGCAGCAGCTTTTACTGACACAATGAATCATATAGGAATATAAAACTACAATAGAAAATACTCCAATAGGCAACTTAAGAAAGGTTATCTCGAGAGGTACATGGGATGTGCACCTCATGATAACCATTTCTAATTCAGAGACATCCTTACTATGGTGCTTTTGGACAAATATGTGCAGCTCTGTGGTGGGCTATCTCCACAACTATGCTAAAAGGTAATGAGGCATTCTTGGGGAGCAGCCTATGTTAATTAGCTATGTACTGTCTCCTGGAAACACCTATAGTCAAACATTTATACAGCCGAGGTATTCAAAGAATTGCTCAGCTGGGTAAACTAACATGGTCAATCATGCTAATAAACATGACCAATAGCTAGTGTTTACCCATCATGACAGAGGTAAGTGCTGGGGTTGAGCAGATTGGCAGTGTTGAGGGGTGTCTACATTGCTGTGAGGGCTTGCATGTATGAGTGTATCTACCATTATGTGTCTGCCTGGGAGGTCTCACAAGGGGGATAGTTAGGGGCTAGGATAGATTTGTTTGTGTGTGTGTAAGTGCGTACCTGTGTTTGTATGCATGAATACGTGTGAGGAGGGGATATCACACCTCCACACTCCCTAAACTAATTAGCAAACTTGCATTATATGTAGGAGGGTAACACTACACAGCATTGCTAAGTATATTGTGTATTAAAGGCACACAAAAAGAAAAAAAAAAAAAACAAGGAAACTTTTGCAGCAAGAAAGGTGTTGGTTGGAAAGTATCACTAGACACCAAGGATAACTGTATGTCATGCTTTAAATGCTCATAAAAAATAAATAAAATAAAAATAAACTTGCAGCACAAAAGACATGGATCAGGAGGGCACACTAGAAACCACAGATAATTTTTTGTATCATGCATTATAGGTACTTAAAGAATACAAAAGAAGTTTTGCAACATGAAAGATGTAGGGTGAGTAGAACACTAGAACTAGGGATACTCATTATATAGTGCTCTTAAGACAGCTAAGATTCAAACCACGTATCCCTTATAATGAGCACTGTAGAGTCAGCACTCTATACCAGTGCGAAACCACAGGGATACCTCTACATATTTTCTTTCTCTCATTATGTTTTCTATGTACTCTGAGGTGACTCTCTTCCTTCATTCTGTTATCTTTCCCACTGTTTTCTATCATCTTCCTTTGCCTGTCTCGATTGCTTCAAACTTAGTAACCTCCCCCTTTTCCCATGACATATGTTTTATTCTATCGCAAATCTCCCATTGTTTTATGCAACGTACATGGCAAATATTTCATTGTTCTACTCTTACTCTCTCTTATTTATCCCATTAATTGCTTTACTTCCTCTACCTTTAGCTCCTAATTTGTTTTCCATTTCCTAGTTATTAATTTTGTTGCTAATAAAAAATAAGGGGTATTAGCATTTTCAAATATTTCTTTACACGAGGTGTTTCTATCCATCTAAAACAAAATTCTGTCTTTCTTATTGGTCTGTCTACTCCATTATTGTCTGTATTAATTCTGTGATCCCTTTTTTTGTAACATCTAACTTTTGGCATACCCACAAAATATGACTTAAATCAACCTTTTTTTTTGTTTGCACCTCCAGTGGGTTTCTTCCACCCCTGGAAACATATTATGCATTCTTTGTGGGGTGTAAAATATGTATGCAAACATTTCCCTCTAATATTCTAATGTTTTTAGACCTAGTCACTTTTTTGGGGGTCTTACAAATTTCTTCCCATATCTTCTTCGAAATTTCTTTTCCCATCTTTTCCTGACAGCTTTGCTTCGGTCTTGTTTTCACACATATCTCTTAATATATTCTCTATATGTTCTGTTGTGTAGCTTTCTACTCAATGCTTCCCCTCTTCCAGACTAATTTAGCAAATCTACCAACTTTGGTCTCACATTTCAGTTGGTTCCACCGTAAAATGCTGGCTTCCTGAATGTCGACATTTCAAAAGAACGAAGAAATCTGCCGAAAGTCCAAAAGGGTAAAAGTTCCTTTTTTTGCAGCATGCAAGTCCCCCACTCACACACCCCTCAAACTTATATATAACAACTCCATGGTCTCACCAATCCAAAGATAGGGGAAATATCCTTAAAGAAATGAGTCATTGCCCGTGCATTAATTAGAAATCACACCAGCAATGATTTCCTGTGGGAAAAACAATTCAGTGTTATGCCGTATGTCTTTTGTTTTTGAGGGTTACTGATGCTTGAACAATTTCACCTTGAGCATGTGTAGAGAAGCCATTCCATTTTCCTCTGTACATTGCTATATTTTTCCATGTCTGTATAAATCCCTCTACATTTCATTTCCCTCTCTGCAGACTCAACTTCTTGTACAATCTTTCCAATTTCATCCTCTCCCCTTCGCTCCCAAAAGTATACTTTCTGCTGTTTTTCCCATCATTTCTTTGTTGCCATTGTATTTATGTTATAGGGTTGTTTAGTAAACCCTGTGGGCCACACCTCAAATTTCCACTTTTGGTGCACCTTTTTTTCTAAACCCTTTCACCAAGTATTCATATATTTCACTTAATTGAAATTTTTCTTTTTGCTGTTTTACTGATTGTGACCAGATATTCAATCTTCCTTTCACTACTACATCACCCCCTTGCCTCTTTCCACTTTGAAGAATATTTGGGTACTTGGAGGTTAGAGATTGCCTTAATTTGTCCTCTTTTATAATACTCATATAAATGTAGCACTGCCATCTCACACTCTCAATAGTCAAACCATCTTATTCCATCTTACTCAAGACTTCTTTCCCTCCCATTTATATCTGAACTACTTGCTACACAAGCCCTGGTTTCTTATCCCACTTAATCTGTACATGGAGAGTCTCAGCTCTAGCAAGGGATATTTAGTCAGTGGATGCACTTAGAATAACAGGAAGATGGTCTTATAAAGCATTTTGAAATTAGGTTAGGCAGTTTTTCAGAGTTTTGTATAACGGAGTGGTATGAATGGTGCTTATTTTTTGATCATGTGCTGCTTTGTTTCACAGGTGCAAGATGTGTATTGAGTCTGGGACATTTGTTCACTTTGTGGGTTGTGAAGAAAGGAGCAGATCAGTAAAGAAGTATTTACTTAGGGTTTGGTTCTGGCAGCTGGGACTTGATATGGTTGGGTTTTGGAGGAATGATGTGGGATCAGACGTTATCAACTTTACATCAGTTCATTCAGGAGGTAAGCCAGCCATATGCTTTAATAATTCATGTGGGGGATGATACTTGCAAGGAATTAAAGCAAAGGCTTTTATCTAAATGCTAAGAGACTTACTTGCATTTCAACAGTTGCAGTTTAACACAGTGGTGATTTGGTCAGCCATTGTGCTTAGACTAGCCTCAGGTGTGGCATGGAAGGCAGCACCTTTGTAAACTGCAGGAAAATTATTAAACCATGTAGTGGCCAGAGACACTTCAAATTTAGCCTCTCTAATCCAGGAACACTGGCATTTCACAGACATAGCTCCTGTTTGGTATAGAGAAGATAAAGTACATCTCTGTGACATTAACCTGGACTTGTTTAATTTTCATTAAGTTTCCACTTAATAAGATTTGTTAAGCTTCACTTAAGTTAATGGTTAAGGTCTTTGCCTTTCATGCACAAGGTACACTGTTCAATCCTGACCTCCAGCCAGTGCCTGTATGGAGTCTACATGTTCTCCCTGTGTCTCTGTGGGGTTTCTCCCAACTCTCAAAAACATGTTAAGTATTTCCACCCAAGAATGGACTTGTGGGTAGCAGCATAGGCTCCAGATGGTGTTGTATAGGGGTAAAGTGGTATTTACCAACCACTTTGGACATCTACTGTGGTGCACAGTATCCTCAATATAGAAGAACACAAATCACAGACTGAATGCTATGGCAAGGCTAACCACTAAACTGTGTAAAATATGATTCTAAGTGATTTGGTTGTATTGACTAATGTCACCAAATGGGTATAGATATTTGCCAGTGATAAGTGAGTTGAAGACACAGCCTAGTGTGACCTATGCTAGGGTAACAGTGGGAGGGCTGCAAGCTCCCCTACTGGCCAGTGTTTGCTTGTCATAAAGCCCTGAGTCAGTAAGTTACCGGCTAGCTGGTGTCCAGTTGCCCAGCCTGGGATACCTGGGATAGCTCTGTTGAGTGAAATCTGTGCATAAAAACAATCAACCTGCCAGATATGAGCTAAGAATTGCTACTCTCAATGTAGGTTCACTGATAAGACAATGATTGGAAGTGAATGTCATGCTGGTAGGGAGATGGCTGAACATCCTATATATCCAAGAGACAATATGAAAGGGCAGTGCAGCAAAGCCACTTGGCTTGATCCAGAGTCTACTACCCAGGAAGAGGACAGACTGGTAATGGTGTGGGAATTGTGATCAGGGAGAGTCTTCAAAAGATATGAAGGACTGTCACCAGAATTAGTGACAGACTGCAGTGTAAAGATAAGGCACTATTTATAATCTCAGCCTATGACCCAATGCAGTGTTATTTTAGTGAAGAAAAGAGTGCATTCAGAAAACAGTTGCAGGACCTACTAGATAAAACAGGACAACATGAACTGCTGCTGATAATGGATGCCCAGAATGCACATATCAGGACAGACAGAATAGGATATGAGTACTCTCGTCAACATAGACGGGTAACAGGAATAAAGAAATAGAGGCTTTCTAGACTTCTGTCTGGCAAATAGCTTGGTGTGACCAGCACATGGTTCAGAAAAACAGACAGTCACAAGATCACATACAAGAGTGGACATCATGCAACTAAGGTAGGCATCTTACTAGTAAGGAAAGGGCACTGGGATAGAATTAGCAATTGCAGTCATCCCCACTGAAACAGGTGGCCCACAGCATAAACCACTGGTTGCCACTACCAGCTGCAAGCAGTAGACAGATAAGGCTCTAAGGTCAACAGAGACCAGGCTGATACCTCTCAACCTCATATCACTGGACAACACCTAAAATAGTGGTGGGACAAAGGCCCAAAAATAGGGACAGTTTTTAAATATTGCTCTTATAAACTTAAAAAGTTGTTGGAAAAACAGGATTTGTGTTAGCATGCATTTTCTGAAGGATATAAAGTCTGAAACACAAATGTATGCCATTATTTAGTGACTTAGTCCTCTGTGATTTGCCAGAAAACCACAAGTTTTATGAGGAACAGTCCAAAAGTGAGATAAAAAAGTATGCTCATTCTTCATAAATTTGGACAGTTGAGAGGTACGGCCAATTTGAAGACCTGGAAGCTGACTGGAGAGAAAGCACACACATTCAGGTTCACTCAGGGCTCTAACACCTCAGAAAGAAGAAGGTATAGGAGGGGTTGAAGAAGAAAGCAGCACCTCAAAACAGCATGTGTGAGGACTATAGAATGGATATGCAGGTGTTCCAGGTATGGAAATAAGGTACCTAAGGAAAGCTGGTGGTTGAATGCAGAAATCCAGGAAGTCATCAAAAGAAAGAAAGAAGTGTAGGAAAAGTGAGAGACAGAAAAGATTGACCAAGCTAAGAAAGGAATACAAGTTGACTAACAAAGAGGCTAAGAGAAGAGTTACAATAGCAAAGAACAAGGCATCAGAAACATCTGGCACAAATAAGTTGCAAGGCAAAGACAGAAAGATAAAGAAGATAATCAAACATTCTTCCTAATGGATGTGAGCCACAACCTTCTCATCAGTTCACAGGACATCAAAGGTTGATTGAAGGAGTTCTGATTAAAAAAAAAAAAAACAGAAGTTACACTGTCTCAGACAAAGGCTACGATGAAAGAAGAGGAGGAGCCCACCATGGAAAAAGTAAGAACAGCACTAAGAAAATGAAGTTAGGGAAACCAACAGGCACAGATAAGGTCACAGAGGATATGATAACAATGTTGGGTGAGACAGGGAGAAATGGTTCCTGAGGGTACTCATAACAGTATGGAGAGAAAAGCATATCACAGATGACTAGAGTGTAAGCATACTAGTAGCAGTGTTCAAGAACAAAGGGGCATTCACAACCATGGGCAGTATAGAGGTGTCAAACCGCTATCACACTGTGTGAGCATTCTGGAGAGGGTGATTAAAAAACAAAGTCCCAGAGTAGTAGAAAGATGGATTCAGATCAGGATGCAACACAAATGACCAGGTGATTGCAGGGAGGCAGATAGTCGAGAAGAAGCTGGAGATGAGGAAAGTGTCCAACTGGGCTTTCCTGGACTTGAAGAAAGCATATGACAAAGTTCCAAGAAAGCTGATTTGGGCAGCCCTACAGTAGTTAAAAGTCGCAGAAACATTGGCAGAATTAGTGCAGGCTATGTACAAGAACAGTGTTCAGTCAGACAGAGCTGTTCCCAGTAGAACTTCAGCAAAGGATAGGGGAATGGAATACGAAACTGAAGACATATGGAATGAAACTGAGAAAAGATAAAAAAGTTGTAATGGCAACAAATGAGGAAACCAGAAGATGAGAATTACAATAGAAGGGGCAATAGTGCACCATGTTAACATCTTCAGGTATCGGGGAAGGTTGACTGAAGAAAAGGGAAGCCTAAATGAGAAGGTCAAAACTAGAATCAGAGAGAATGTAGACAACTGGCACTGAGCATCAGGGATAGTGTATGACAGAAGAATGCCAAAGACGTTGAAAATTAAGGTGTACAAAACAGTTGTGTGACCAATACTACTGCATAGTACAGAAATCTGGGCAGTAAAGGCAGAGCAGTTGAGGATGCTAGAAGAGATGAAGTACCCGAAATAGGTGGTCAGATGCACACTGTGGGACAGATGAAGAAATGAGGACATAAGAGCAGAAGCAAAAGTAGCTACAGTTGCAGAACTGTCAAAGAGAACAGATTATGGTAGTTTGGGCACATTTGTAGAAAAGCAGAAGACAATCTGGTGAGGAAGATTTGGGACAGACAGGAAGAAGGTAAGAGAAAATGAGGGCATCCCTCAAAGAAGTGGATGGATTGTGTGAGAGAAGACCTGTGACAGTCAGTCACAAGTGTTGAAGAACGTAGGAGAGTGCTACTGAATAGAGAGAGAGAGATGGCGACTGTTAACAGAGCAGGTGTGCAAGACTGTATAATTTTCTGGGTAGGGAAAATGCCCTTTTTTTGAGATTCTGCGATCTTGGAGTTAGTATATGTAATTAGAAGAAGGTTTACCTTTGAGTCAGTCATCCCTTTTTCAGTAGACCTATAAATACTTATACAATTATGTGTGTGTGTGTGTATATATATATATATATATATATATATATATATATATATATATATATATATATATATATATAAAATTATATCTATATGGGTAAAGAAAAAGTGGAACCATACTATGAGGATTTCAATTTGTACATTTTTAATGGGGACCATTGTGACCAAATTATCAGATAAAGAATGACATTTATAACATGACTGAAATCAACAACATCAGTACAAACATTTTATATCTAAAATCATAAAACAGAAATAAACATCTTACCCAGACTCTGCAGACTCTGACACAACTTGCTGTGAGGAAAAGGTTAGTTTGCTGTTGCTTTCTTGTAATTTGTATTACTTTATTGCCTTTTTCTAATTTGTTTGTTTTCTTTACATTATGTTGTACTTGTATTTTGCTTTTAACTGCATATTAAAACTAGGAAAGAGACCACAGCAGTGTCTCGTGCGAGTCACACAGAATTTTTTCCCACCCTCTCACCTTGGTGCTGTTGTGTTCTTAAATTCAACTGTCTTTTTAATTTGATCACATATCCCTCTCCCCTTTAATTGGTTGTTGTGAGTCAGCACAAAATTTTCATTTTGTGAAATCACTCCCCTTCAGCTATTTAAATTTATGAGCCCTCCCACTGTATTCCACAGAACCATAATACAAAGTGCCCACCCCTCCCCCTTTCAATATATCTTGCTCTTTTAAATTTAGTGGTTCTCCATTTAGACAGATTAAGTTCCTCACTCTTTCATATCTAACTGCTTAGTGCACACTGCAGTGCTTAGGATATTAAGCCTTTTTTCTCATCTTACATTTAAATCTGCAACATCTATTGCAAGACCACCAATTACAAGAGAGCCCACGGTTTGCCTCTAAGTTGTCATCTTGAGATTAGCACTTTGTTTTTTTTTCCTGGTGAGGTGAAGGAGCACAGGGGCGTATTATTTCCTGGAGACTACTGATCACCAGAAAGCCTAATAACTGCTTCATAGGTGACAGCTTGGAATTTGTGTGTATATTCTGCTCCAGGTGAGAGAAGGAGCACAGTGTATTGATTCCTGACTGTTTCTGGTTGGGCATTGAGTGTCTGTGTTTGACATTCCTGATTGGTCTGGTGGACATTCAAGGCATCTAACAGGAAATGGCTACAACAAACCTACAGACTCTTGCATCATTTGGGGCATGACTGTGCATCACCAATCAAGGCTGTGATCTGCTTCTCATCTTGATATTGGTGGTAATGTTTTGCTTCTGTGAGAGAAGCAAAGGAGCACTATATCCCAGCAGAGTGAAGCTGTAGTGAGACCAGCACTAGTAGTGTCCAGGTTGTAGCCATTCATGTGGCTCCCCTCTTTTGATCATTATTGACAAGCTAATTCTTTGTTTTTAGTAAGTACTGCCTGATTTGTTTCTAACATTAGAATATCTGCTTAAATACTTCATCATTACATTTTCAAGGTCTGCTTATTAGTTTCCTCTCAAGTGTTTGGTAGTGCCCTGTCTTCACCTGACTAGACACAGACATCTTGAGTGTTTTTTTGTTTCTGTAAAAGCATGACTGGAATTTCACAGATACCTAGTTTGCACACAGAGTTGCAAACAGGATACTCATCACATTGCTTTATATTCTCATCCCAACTGTCTAATCAATAAAAAGGGTCTGTTGCCAGGGATATGAACTTTCACACTATCTCCGTTACCAGCTTGGTAGATATGGACATCCTGAGGCAATGTAGAAACTGCCTCATATTAACTGAAAATCAGTTAATTCTCAAACTGATATGGTATGTGAGAGGTGTATTCATAAAATATCACTGGAGACAAAGCTCTCACATAAAACTACTCATAATGACATAAAGGTTGTCAGTAGTACATACACTGCACCCATCACACACAAATCAAAGCAGACATATAGAGCCACATATGCTGAGTCACTTAAATGTAACCTTCCTAAACAACAAAGACCTCCTAGATGAAGTACAGATAAATACCCTCAGTAGCCCTGAATGCACTCTTTCAAAACAACACCCACTTCAACACATACAGCCATATCTCATGTAGCCTCTACCTCTAAGCCGATACGGCAAGCCATCACACAATCCAACATTTTGGCCATTGGAGACTTTGTCATGAGGCACAATGATGTCTCTCTCACCAGGCTGAGTAAGGAGAAAGTCACAGTCAGTTGCTTATCAGGGGCTACGATCTGACCCATTATGCATGCACTCAGGTCATTAGACTTCAAGTACCAGTATGACTCAGTCATAGTCCATGCGGGTGAAAATGACCTGAGATGGACCTCCCTAGACTATTCATCATGGAGCTCTTGTAATATGTGTCCCAGCTTGGTATGAGCCCAGCACTGAGCAGCATTTTAGATTCTCCACGGATGATGCCACAATACGAACAAAAGATGACTGACTTTAATAATTGGCTTAGTTTGTGGTATCATTCTAAGGGCTGCAATATTTGTCAACAGACTATGCTGCTTTGCCAGGGATGGTCTGTACCTCTCCCCTATACGCTTTCAAATCTTAGCTAAAACATTGTCTTTTCCATAGTGCCTTTTTTAAGCAATGCCCAACCGAAAGTTCTTCCAGCATAGCAAATCAAAACCAAGAAAATAAAAAGGTATTACTGCTCAGTGCTAGGAATCAAAACAAAAAGCTCCACTCACAGAAGCTGTCTTCACCCTAGAGAATTCTGACATCTGTGCAGTCACTGAGGCAGGGTCCAAAGCCATTGGGGTAGCACACCAACAATGCAAGGATATGATGCCTTCCACACATTTAGACCAGCTACTACACAAACAGAGACTAAAGGTAGAGGTGTCTCAATTTATATAAAAAATAAATATACCTCAATGCTGGTCAAACAGTCCAATGCACTTGATCTACTCCATGTTCAAATCACAATCGGCAAAATCCAATAGCACTTCCTTGCAAGCTATAGGTCCCCCCTCTATAACCCAGGGAAATCCATGCCATGCATTTAAACTTACTGGAAACACTCACCATCGAACCCAATACCATATTTGTGGCCAACTTTAACTACCCCACTATTAACTGGGAATCTTATATAACACCAAATGTACAGGCACAGAGATTCCTGGATTTTGTAAACACAAACTCCCAGTACCATACTGTCAATACACCAACCAGGGGTGCAATCATACTGGATCTGGTCCTCACTAATATGGGAGAGTTCTGCACACCCCCTTGTTTAATGTCTTCCCTGGATAGGTCAGACCTAGAAATGGTCTCCTTTGAAGTAAAAATAAAACCTGGAACCCCAGCTAACCCTGGAATGTTCAGGAACTAATCTAAGGCTAACCTCCTGCTATTAAGTGATAATCTAACAAACTTTCAAGCCCCATAAACCCTGATAACACTACTGTCTATGCAGAACTGTGCACAGAAACCCTATACAAGCATGTTAACAGTTATATAGAGGCAGTTGTACCCACAAGGAGAAAGTACAGAACTAACTCAGAAAGCAAGCCACCCTAGTGGAATCACAAAATCAATTGGCTGTATAAGAGAAGGAAAAAAATCTTAGCAAAAATTAGGAAGTGCAGCACCCAACAGGATAAAAGCACTGCTATCAAACTAAGCAAACAACCCAGAGAACAAATAATGTCTACCAAAGTCAAACTTTGGCTATGTTCCATCCTCAAAGGCAATATACAATTGTGTGCAGAGCTCATTGTAAATGAAGCCACCTATACTGAGCCAGATGATATAGCAAACCTACTGGCTGACAAATTCAGCTGCAATTTTACCCCTCTTTCCTCTCAACCTTCTCTCAGGAAATACCATCAACTATAACTCCCCCTGCTATCATTAGGGTACAGGTCCTTAATGCTCCCTCTAAGCCCAAGAACACTGCATCAGCGGGCCCAGACAGTATCTCAGGATGCCTTCTAAATGGTATGAAACATCACGACCTATCAGGCCCTCTGGAATTGCTATTTAGCTGTAACCTCCAAGCAGGCTATGTTTCATGAAAGAAGAACTGCAACAGTCATCCCGCTGCACAAATTTGGGCCATCTGCAGACCCTGAAAACTACAGACCCATAAGTCTCACTAGTCTTATATGCAAAGCCCTGTAAATAATTATCACAGAAATGATCAATAATGATATAGTAAACCTCCAGACACTGGATCCAACCCAGTTTAGTTTCACCAAGGGCAGGTCATGCCTACTCAACCTGGTGGTCTTCTTTGAGAAGATCACTAAAGCAACGGATGAGGGCAAAATGGTTCACACTACTTACCTTGACCTGGACAAGGCATTTGACAATACCCAACTCGGCCATTGTTGACAAACTCAAGAGGTTAGGTGCAAACCTGTATGTCACCTTGTGGATAGCCAACTGTCTCGCAGACAGGACCCAGGAAGTTAGAAGTGAGGAGTCTACCTCTACAAATAGGGCAGTTACAAGTGGAGTCCCTCAGGGACGGGTTCTTTGACCGCTCCTTTTTGGCATTTACTTCTCTGAAGTCAAGACCAATGTCAGTGATCTTTGGCTAACTAAATCTGCATATGATTGCAACATTGAAGGCCAAAACATGCATAATAGAATCCTTCGGGAAGTGATCTACCCCTGGTAGCTATCATATTGACAACACACCCCTTAGAGTTTACCCAGTACTCAGAGACTTAGGGACACACATAGTAATCTAGACTTTGACCATAACGTCTACAGTAGTGAGGAAATCATTCTATGTTGTGCAATTTATAAACAAAGGTATGGCATATAGGTCCAAGCAGGTCATTGTTTCACTGTATTCAGCAGTCATCAGACCTGTCATTAAGTATAATGCCCCTTTGGTATGTACCATACCAGGCATATCAAACAATTGGAATATTCCACAGTCTTTATTACTAAAAGAATACAGGGCATAAGTACAATGTCCTATGAAGACTGCCTCAAGAACCTATCCCTGTATTCTGTCTCCTACAGGTTGTTGAGGGGAGATATATGCCTGGCATACAGGGCATTATCAGACCTCACTATAATGGACCTCCTGCATATCCACAAAACAAGCAGTACCAAAAGTACCCGTTCTAAAGATTTAAACATTGCCTGATATAAATAGGACCTGCTGGAGAGACATGTATATATCCCAGAGATTACCCTGTCTCTGGAACAGGCTCCCATTCCATGTGAAGCAGAGTTTCTCCCTAAACCAATACAAGTATAACTTGGACAACTAGGTGGGGAACAGAAACTTCATCTCTGGCTTGGCACCTATGTCTCTAATGGACACAGGCTACCTGTAAATGGTTAATCTGTCATGCCCCTGCTTGTACATGTTTCACCTCCCTAGCCTCTCCTTACGGTTATCGGGGTACCAGAACTTATCAGACATTTGGGATGCATGGCTAGGCTTATAAAGGACCTTGTGGTCATTAGCCTACTAAACAACTATGAACCTATGAACTCTGAGGTCTCAGTATGTTGAAAAGAGGTCAACATGACAGACAGCCAACACTGGTCGACCTGTTTGATCCCTCACTGCCCCTTTCACGTAAACATGACCAACTAACCAAGTACAGCATTTTTGACAGCTCAGTCCAGCAGTCAAGAACCATTTTAGACTGGCCCAGGAAATTAAAGGAGGTGAAGGAATGTAGGAATGAGGGAGGACTAGCGCAGAATTCTTCCCACCTCTGTGCCAAGTCGATTTCCATTCAGAATCTCAAACTACTGAAATCCTGAATTTCAGTAGCCCGAGACCAGAAAGGCAAAAGTGCAGAATACCAAAACCCCAGAAGCACGAAATTACAAAATCCAGAAGTTCATAGATTTTGAATTAACATTTCTGGTGTTGCGGTGTGTGAGTGGGTGGTTGGAGATGTAGGTAAGTGTTTGTGTTTTACGGGTTTTGGGTAGGGGCTTTAGTGTGTGTCTGTGTGTTTTGTTAGTGTGATGTGTGTGTACAAGGGGAATGTAGCTTGTGTGGTGGTGTTTTTGTGTGTTTGTCTGTGTAGTGCGACCTCTGAGTCAGTATATTTAAGTAGGGGGGTGTGGGGGGTGCAGGGGAGCTTGCCCCCCTGCTTGTATGTAGGGTAGGTGTTTGTGTATGTGTAGAGACATGCATGTTTGTGTCTGTGGTATGCTTAGTGTAGAAGTCGTGATTTTAAATTTTGCACTTCTGGGGTTTCGAGTTTATGCATTTTTGGCTTCATGATCTCGAGATACTGAAATTTGGGATTTCAGTATTTCGAGATTATGAAGTGAAACCATCAAGTCCGGTACCATCCACCTGTTCCATCCCATAAGCACTAAGGCACAGCACTTTCCATCCACTCAGAAGTGAACCTTCCCAACCAATTACAGTAATTTATGGTGCTGCAAATTCCACTTGTCCCTGAGCTCACTTACAGATCCCCATAGAAACACAACACACACCAGATATCCACTGCAAGCAGTTTATTAGAGAACAAAGTATGACATTTGTAATATGACTGAAATCAGCAACATAAAATCTGTGCAGCACAGTATAAGTAACAGGAAGACACATGAGCTGGACTCAAAGGTAGACAGTAGCATATGGAAATAACACGGTACATAGTGACATGTATTACTGTCTAATATTGTGGCAATTAGTTGTTTTCAGTTTAGCTCAGTTAGTGTTTGCCTTAGAAATGTGACAATATTTTTTGTTATCCATGGTTCCCTTTGTGTTTTGCTGAACATGGGCATGCTGGGTTAATTTTATGCTTGCAAACTGATGAGTACATTTATAAAGGTGTTTAGAAGTCACATCAGAAGAGCTTACACTGTAGTATTTGGACCAATCAGTGTTAGTGAGGTCATGGTTACCAGTTTAGATATTCTGAGTGCATCTGTTTCTACTGAAATATAAAGTAGGTGGTTATGAAGATCTTTTGGTTCCTTCCAAAAATATGTTTTTTTGATGGTAAATAATTTAATGATATATCATGTATTAAGCAAATGGGAGAAGGCTCATCAATGAATGCAATGAGTGACCATTGAAGGTGTTATGCACATTGGAGAAGGCATTCACTGTCAGTGTGAAGACTAATGTTATTTTTGCAATACAATCTGTAGCAAATTAATTGATTATTGAATAGCTGTAGCTCTGATTTCAGTTAGATTTCACAAATGTCAAGTATGACATGATTATAAAGTTATATCTAAATATATTTTTATAAAATTGAATGTTTATGGTTTCAGGACTGATAAGCCCAAAGGTGCCACAGTATCATACAGAGGACAAGGCAGAAAGAGTTCAAGAAACATTTTCATCTACCCAGCACCTGCCCTCCAGAGGCACCTCTTGTCTTTAGAAGGGCAAAACAGAATTGACCAGTTAAGAATTTAAGTATTTTCATCCATTTGCTATGAGTCTTCTTAAATGAGTGCTACCCCACTTTGTTTATATGTATTTATGTGGATAGATCAACCGCAGTTCAGTCAAATGCAGATGAACTGAAAATGTTTAGCTGAATGCACTTTTGGCAGAACCCAATGCAAATCTTGTCCCCTGCACTTCCTATACCCCAAGAAGTTAAATATATCTATTCTGAGGTTGCACAACAGTGAAGAAAATGGAATTCTCCATTATTGCTGAAAATGCTTTAATTGAAATATCTTTGATCAATTTCCATTTAACAGAACTGCTGCTTAAACACTGATATGCTCCCAGGGACTGATAGATCTATACACTTTTTTATGTGTGAGTAGAGTTCAGATGAAACAGTAGCAGCCAAATCTTCATGGGGAGTACTGACATTGCAAGTAAATTTAGACAGACCATCACAGAATTTAAGCATGATTGTATGTTTAAAGTCCTTAAGTTCAGAGCTCTTTACCATTGTGACGTTAGTGGCTTTAAATGAGATGGTTATTAATTTGTGTCCCAACTTAACCAAGGATAGAGAAACTAAAAGTTTGTTACACCTATGGAAGATGTTGGAGAGGACCAGGTCTAGAATGTTCTGGACTCAGGTAGGCTAGCTACCTATTTCTTCTAAAATGCTATTGTTTACTAGGTTTAGAAATATTTGGGCATACTAAGTTTTTGTGAGGGGGTAGGTATACTATTTATTTATTTACTTATTGATGTTTGTATTGGGAAAGTCTGACTGGGCCTAAAAGAGCCATTTTCAACAGAGGCCCTGGGAGAAAAGTTCCACATGCATGTACATACAATGTATTTTTCCATATATCAACATACAAAATATTGAAGACAGTATAGACACTTAACAGTAAGCAGAAGCCATGGAGTGAGAGTTTGGACCAAAGCAGGTTGCCTTTCATTCATTTCCTTTTAGCCTGACATATACCAGAAACCCCTAGAATGACACCAACTACTTTGTCATCTATTGAAGTCAACTATCCTTTGTTTTTATTTAGGCATCATAGGTTCATAGGTGTGTACTAGGCTAATGGCTCTGGGGCCTTTACAAGCCTAGCCAAAGGATTACCCTGGCATCATGCCATCCAACCTTAGTTCCCAGTGCCTCTGTCGAGTAGAGCCACTGATGTTATCCCTGGAGTGAATTTTCTATTTTCCATCCACTCATCAAGATTTTTGTTGAAGACAGGTGTTCTGCTTGACATGTATGGGAAGTCTATTCCATTGCATGGGCAGTCTCTGGGTTATGAACCTGTCCCTCCAGTACATTCTGTTGATTGTAGTAAGGATGTTGAGGTCTCTGGAGCATGTGGTGTGGAGGGATTGGGATTCCTTTAGATGTAGCATTTCTAACAGAGCTGGGTTAGACATGGCTTTGTAAGTCAAGCAGAGATCGCCTCTAAGTAGGTGATATGAGACAGAGAATAGTTGGAGTTTTTTGAGTATGTCCATATAGGACAAGTGTTTAAGGCCTAGGATCCTTTTTGTGAGGTACTTTTGTGTCCTCTCCAGTTGTTGCAGGTGTTTAGTGAGGTACATGCCAAATGGGGCATTATACTCAATGATTGGCCTAATGAGGGAAGAGTAGAGGGAGACAATGACCTCTTTCTTCCTGGATGCAAAACCCTTAGTAATGAGATGTGCCACATAGAAGGACCTTCTGACCACAGTGGCGATGTGGTAATCAAAAGAGAGGTTGCTGTCAACCTGTGTTCCCAGATCTCTTATAATGTCTTCTGTGTTCAGTGGACTACCATCGATGTGGTAATTCATGGGAACCAGGTTTTTCCCAAAGAGGATGATGACACATTTTTGGCATTGAGCTTAAGGCCATGGTTCTGACACCCATCGTTGGTCTCAGTGAGGCCATTCTGTAGGATGTCAACATCACTTGGGGAGTTAATAATAGCTCACAACTTGCAACTGTCTGCAAACCTTGTCAGCCAGAGTCCCTTCATGTTGGCCTGGACTTCAGAAAAGTAGATACCAAACAGGAGAGGACCCAGGACCGAACCCTGAGGGACTCCACTCATGACTGGTTGGCGGTCTGACTTGGAGTCAGCTACTTTCACACTGTGGGTTCTATCTATGAGCCATTTTGCAACCCACCAAGTGATTCTGAGTAAAGATAGGACTCAACTCTGTGGTAAGGTCTTGCCTGCATCCAGCACTTTTTTGATGAGAACCAAAATGCCTCTCTGTATGTCAGTCAGATTTGAGCATCTCACGTCATTTGATTTCATACGGTTGACCATTAAATTGTAGTCACATTTGCCCAATATGAGGGACTAAATCCTCTCATGGCTTGCCTAGGCTTGTAAGGGCCCTGGGGCCATTAGCCTAGTAACCTTCTGTGATCCTATGACATTACAGATCCCACTGAGGAGAGGCAAGTAACTGTTGCCCTGTACTTTTCCAACCCTTTGATCATGGTGCTTGAATGTCTGACAATAGAGTTAACATTTGTTAAAACATTTCCTACTTGTATTCAATGAGGCTTATGGCCAACATGCTGGTGACTTTTTGTTACATGAGAGGGTGATAATGTTGTCATACTGTGTTTATACTGAGACTTGATCCTTCTAGATCTGGGGGGGGGGGGGTGGAAGTGATTTTTTGAGAACCTCACCATATGTTGTGGTTTTGTGTCTACATGTAATTATTTATTGAACATTTTTTTCCAAAAAACTTTATTTGGTTTTATATTAACAGACATGTTTGTACATTCACAGTATCTAAGTACGGCTATATCAAACAAACATAAAACTATAATACATTTATTTACATTTATGCCATTCAACTAAACAAACCATGTATTTAAGAATATAGATATTTCATACGTAAAGCACTCATGATAGATAATAGGGGTGGATTGAATATCCAGCATAAAACAGACTGCATTAGGGGAAGGAAGTAATAACAGTTACTGGGAAGATTTAGTACTAAACAATTTTTCCCAAATTTCCAGTAGGCTGGATCTCTTTTTATTATCATAAATAATCAGTCTATATGCTAGCAAGTGTTTGGTAGCCATTTGTTTAAAATCTCCCCATGTAATTGCCAGTCTATCCATCCATTTAGTTGCAATGTAAAGTTTCATTAATAGGAAGAGGGTAATGAGAATACGAGTTTGATGGGGTGATACGTCCGTGGGAAGAATATGAAGTAAGTTCCCATGAACATTTTTTAACTAGACAGGTGAAATGGTCAAAATACTCTTTTCAATCATGACCCAGGCCAGAGAGGCAAGATATCTAAGCATACAACAGAATGTATAACTATTTACACAGCAAATTACATTGGAATTATCAGTAACATAGTTTAAGATATAGCACACTATTGAATTTTCAATTAGGAGCAGATCATTTTGAAATTTCATATATGTAGAGCACATTGTTGACAGAGAAAATTAGTCTACAGTTCAATTCCAAGGAAGCATAAGATAAGAGATGAATTAGTAGTAAGTCAGTAGAAGGAATATGTACAGTAATTGTACCTTATCTTGTAGATGTTTTCTAGGCAACTTTTCTGAAATAGTCACAAAAATCTCACGTCAGTGGATGAAACCAACTCCTTGTACAAAATGTAATCAAGAGGCAAAACCAAGGAGGCAGTAGACATGGCATTTAAAAGATGACTTGAGTTTAATATAGTATGAGCGGTTTCCCATTGCTTCCACAACACTTCTTCAGATACAATAAAATAATACCTCAAAATACTTGTATTTGTCTCCATAAACCAATAAAAATACTAGGAGTAGTCACATGACATATAAAACAATCAGCTATCTCTTCAGTTATACTAATCACCTGACCTAAGCTCCAGCTGGCAAAATCCCAAATAGCACATTTATTATAAAAAAACAAATATAAAACATTCAGCATATAATGCAAAGCTGAAAAGATGGTAAAATTAACAAATTAAGTAATATAACACCACAACCGATCACAAACTTTTGAACAATAAAGCCCAGTAGCACAATGACAAGTGCCAGACCACCAATAGATTGATATCCAAAGTTTTTATTACAAAAATGGTAAGCGCTTTCGGCTGTGTAATACCAGCCTTCATCAGACAATTTTAAAACACACATTACATTACTTTTAAACCTTGTAGGTAATGAGCAATTAATTAATTAACCAATGATAGTAAAGCTCATTAATATTCAGCATTAGTATGCACCTTTTCACCGTAAGGTATCCATCTATCTAGTTATAAAAAGTTTAAAATATATTTGCAGAGACTCTTGGGATTTGCTCACTAAGGTCAACAGCTTAAATATTAATAATATTGGTAAAATCATGTTTATCACTGTGGATGTAAAAGATTTGTTCACTTGTATACCCCACCAGTTAGGTATCACTTGGTTTTCTGATTTTTTTCTTTGAGATTATACCAATACCTCAAGATGAGCTTAATGCTTTTCACAATACTGGCCTTTTGGTGTGGGGGGGTGACTACTCATATATTCAAGATAAGTGTTGCTGAATGTGGGTTTTCTGTATATTCTAGATGTAAAACCACATGGAGTTTTAGAAATCTGAGTATCAAGATAACTGATTGTCAAAGGGTTACTTGTGTGAGTAAATTTTAAGAAACTAGTAGTGGAATTCAAGTACATAATACATTCTTCCATTCTTTCTGTGGAACTATTCCACAGAATAAAAATGTCATCCAAAAATCTTACTTATAATTTGGCATTTTGAAAGTACTCACATTTAAGGACTTTATTTAACTCTCAATCAAGGAGAACCAAGTTTGCAAATATGGGAGCACATGAGGCTCCCATAGCAACACCTTTATTTTGTTTGAAGTATTCTCCTTAAAAATATATATAATTGTAGTCTAAAACTAACCCCATAAAGTCTACTATTAAATTCCCTTTCTCATTAGGAAAACCTGACATTTTGTTTAAACAGTTAGCAAACATGTCTAGCCCTTCCTCTCTAGGGATACAGGTGAATAAATCCACTACATCGATAGTCAAAAAAATCTAATTATTCTCCCAAAGCTCTTCCCTTATTCTACCCAAAAAATACCATGAATCTTTTACTAAATGCTCTACTTTATTCACAACTTGTTTTAACCAAAAGTCTATGGTGACACCAAAAGGGTAAGTTTTTGACCCCTATCCTGCAACTATTGGCCGAAATGTTAAATTACTTAACCCCTTATGGGTTTTTAGAATTCTATATATTTTAAGGATATTAAATATGGTACATATGTATATAAGTGCTCTTTTAAGTATGTATTTTTTTACAGTGATTGTGTCTTTAAATAAATATATGTGGTTATGATGTCATCAATACATTGGGCTATAAATGTAGGGTTTTATAAAAGGCATGTATTCTGATATCCCCATTCTGAGAGGAGGAAAGCCCTTAATGAATACTTTTTAAACAATTTTATGCTTCAATAAAACATTTGATACTTGTGGAAACATGTGGTGAGTTCTGGCTGCAATAAAGTGATTATACTTCAACTATGTGTTATATATAAACATGCATGTATATTTTATTTAGGTACTTAATTTGTTAATTTTACCAACTTTTCAGCTTTGCATTATAGGCTGAATGTTTTATATTTGTTTTTTTTGTGATGAATGTACTATTTGGGATTTTCCAAGCTGGAGTTTAGGTCAGGTGATTAGTATAACTGAAGAGTCAGCTGATTGTTTTCTATGTCATGTGACTACTAGTATTTTTATTGGTTTATGGAGACTTAAATACAACTATCTAAATGATACAAACCACCCAATGTTACAGGCACCTTTGCATAAAAGTATTCCAGAATATCCACAAAGTAAATACAAAGTCCATGAACTGCAAAGGTGAGGCTTCAGAACAGCAGCTTCAGTTTAGTAAAAAATATACTCCAAAACAGCAACCTCAGCTTAATAAGGTGTATACTCAAATTTCTCCAAAAACAGAACAAAGATCTGGATTCCACTCGGCTGCAACAGTTTTATTGGCACACAAGCGCTTTCACAAACAGCTTCTTCAGGTGTATCAAACCGAGTAGAATCCAGATCTTTGTTCTGTGGTTGGAGAAATTTGAGTATACACCTTATTAAGCTGAGGTTGCTGTTTTGGAGTATATTTTTTTACTAAACTGAAGCTGCTGTTCTGAAGCCTCACCTTCGCAGTTCATGGACTTTGTGTTTACTTTGTTAAATACAACTATGTTGAGATGTTATTTTATTTTATCTGAAGAAGCGTTGTGGAAGTGCTCATACTATATTAAACTCAAGTCATCTTTTAGCTGCTGTGTCTACCGCCTCCTTCGTTTTGCCTTTTGATAACTTTTCTGAAATACTTACAGGTTTTTTAGTTGTAGTTTGAAGCTTGTAAGTTTATTGACTTTTCTTATTTGTCCTGGGAGGTTGTTCCAACTGAAAGCTGTATTTTTAGAGACTTTTTCAGTAGCTGCTAATCTGAAAGGGGGGCCAGCTTAACTGAGTGTTGTCTATATTTCTAAGTGTATAATTACAATCCATATTAAAGAGTTTGTATTTTTAGGCATACAGTTTCCAGTATAAAGGAGCTTGTAAGTAGTAAGAGTGTTAAGTAGTAACTCAATTCTTACTGAAACTGTAAGCCTTCTACAATTCCTTGTTGTAGTTCATTGGTATTGTCTTTTGTTAATTAGGGTGGAGAAGCATAGTATTTTATTCTCAGTGATATGTAATAATGTGTCATTAGCAGATGAGTCTGCAACAATAATTGACAGGCTGTATTGATCCTAGGAATGAGTAGCAGCTGGCTTCTAGAGAGAGGAGACTGGATATTGAATAGGCAGCTTTAAGTCCTAGTACTTTGTTAACCTGGGTTTCTATGTGAAGAGTAAAAGACAGAGAAAGCTCCAACACAATTATTTAGTTTGCTTAAGAGGTGGTTGTAGACAAAATGTTAAAAGAGGGTCAGTGATGGCAGGGATAGGGGCAGCTTTGATCTTTTGAGCTATGGCAAACAGTATAACAGTAGTCTTTACTGGTATTTACACCAAATTTGTTGTTAGCTAACCAGTTCCAAAGTACTATAAAATCAAACTGCAGCTTTGCAGAGACTTTATTTCCCATTCCTAGGAAACACTATATCATCTGCATATATTATATGGTAAAGAGTAGGGAGGCTTCAAGGGAGATAGCTAATAAATAATGAGAATAGAAGTGGTCCAAGAACATAACTGTGACAGCCTTCCTCTGGGACGAAGATCAAGGCTTGTCAATCCTCACCATGGATACTGAAGAGGGATAATCACTTGGAGCAAAGAGATGCATACAGTATTTTTAGATGCAGCTCTCTGTACCAAGCACAATTTCCCTTAAGAGCACACTGGGAACACTTTCAGTCTGGGGGCTGGGTTTCCCTTTCTCTCTCCAGGCCCCAAATAAGACTGCCTACTGACACAGCTGTAGAGTTGCATCCTCAGCTGATTGTTCCAAGCCAAGTCCTCCACCACCCTCTCTGTGAAACAAGTGCTCTGTGTCCCTGCTCTGAGTAGCTGACACACACACTCTTTGAGATTTGATTTTCACACACGCATATGGGAAAGGCTGGCACAGATTTATCAGCTATGCCCCCTCTGCCCAGACTATAAGGTAGATACTGCAAGCAGAACACTCCATAGACAGATACTTTAAGTCTCTTACATGGGTACCAATTATACTGAGTAAAATTAATACTAATACAAGTGGTAGTGTTTGACCAATGTAACAAGGCTTTCAGGTGCAGCCACAGTGTCACCAAATAAATATAAGTACTCTCAAAAAGTTAAAGTATTCTCTAAAAGACCAGCCACGACAAAAAGTTGAAATATATTTAATAATAAATAATAAAATAACATGAAAATACTAAATATCTATTTACAATAAACACCAGAGTTTCAATCAGGGAAATATTAAAAATAACACATATGGAAATATTCACACAGAGAAGAGCAGTACATAAGTAATCTGACTATTTTTTATGACTGATCTAAAGAATTACTATTCTCTGGTTACTTACTAAAGCAAGACATGACGAAGTGTTTGAGTGATCCTTCTTTATAAGGTTTCAGAAACAGACTGTTCTGAAACGTCTGTCTCTTCTTGTATTAAAACATAATTTCAGTCTTGGATTACAGAATGACATCATATACATCTGGTCATCTGACTTCTGGTTCCCACACTGCCCCCTTTACTAGAAACTGAACCAGAATCTAGCACATATGTGTCATAATACACACACAGAGCTTTGCTTTAAGATGTGTTATAGCATTTGGAAGCCGTACAACTATTTTAAAAACTTTCACCTTTCCAGGGTAACAATTATTTCACCCCTAAGGATAATACAGTAGGATCCCTAGTCCCGGTTTTCACAGACATTTTGTCTCTGGCTGCAATCAAAAATATAAGATACAATCTCTATGACCTAAACTATGTAATTTAATTTCAGACTATTTTTCAAAGTTAGCTGTATGAGATTAACCTCTTCTCTTCCAGTATCCTCTGTTACAATATATTCATTTCAGCAGTTACAATACAGTATGACATACAGATGTATTTCTGTTCTGTCCAGCAGGACCCACTGTTGGTGCATTTTTAACAGAAGCAGCTTTAGAAATACATTTTCAGCACAAGCATCTGTACAAATCAGTTTGATATACAAATGACATATAATTCTTTACAAATCTCTAGCTAGCTATGCTAGTATATGTTACACATACACTGCTCTACTTCTTCTGGCATTGAAGTGAATACGTCAAATCATCACAATACCCTTGTTGGACTTCACAGGACATCTAGTGATGTGGCTGGTACCGTGTGGCGCTCACAGACCTTTGCTTTAATTGAGAGGTTTTCTTCCATAATGATAAGATTGCATTGTAAGTATTAAGTATTAATTTAAAGATCATGTGCAATAGAAAGTCTGACTTACTGAAAATCTTCCAGCATCTCAGCTTTCATTGTATAACGGATCTTGTAGCAGAATTTGAATAGACTGCCAAAATTTCCTTAGTTATAAAGAATATATTTCCTCCATAGGAAAGGTATTGCTTCCTTGCACTGCTTGCATGCCCCTTTTGACATATAAAATCATGCCTATCATGATAATTGTACAAGGTCAGGTGTGCAGGTGTTTGGATTTCTTCCATTGCTACTTGCAAAAATAACAAGTTTAAAAAATTCAAAGACGGCACCTAGGCGACACTGATATTTAAAGAAAATTGTGACCATGTTTTATTTTTCTTTTTTTCCTTACATTCAAAAAAATGGCATAATTCTCATATGAGAATCAAATAAAAATAGAGTAATAAATGGCAATCAGAAAGGTTAAGAGTCACAGATTAATGGGACAGTGGGCTTTCAAGTTAAAACAGAAAAAAGAAAGAGAGATCTGCTAGAAAAGCAAAAGCCCAAATGGAGTAGAAATAGACATGCAAATTAAGATAATAGTAAACTAGTATATAAATAAATTAGAGAGCAAAGAAGAAGAAAAATAGTAAGTTAGTGAGTCTTAATTATGTGTATATGGTTGACAGAGACATACAGTGAAATAGCATGGTTACTGAATATACACTTTTGCTTTGCTTCTACAAAGTCAAATAAGTACGTTTTGTTTCTCAAAGCAGCCAACACAAACTGTTTGCTCTAGAATGCTAATTTTATTTAATTCATAGAAAATGAATTTTGAAAGAACTTCTGCTTTGCTGTAGATGTTTCAACCACCGGAAGCAAGCTTTCTACTCCCATAAGGTTTGAACTTAATCCTACTTCCTTCAGAAAATTATCCAATACTTGGAGTGGGACTCAAAAGACTCTGTCACTCTCCTTCATGGTTTAACTCCTCTCCACAATTTTCTGCAGTAAATTATTTTTGAAATGTCACCTTCCATTTAGCCTACTAGTGTCTTCCTTCTTACAGAATTTACAACCTTACTTCTTTTCTTCTTTGTTAGAGAATTTATGACCTTATCTCTTCTCTTATTTTTCACCACATTTGCACTGTTTCTGTACTTAACCAATGACCTTCTACCTGTTAAACATTTTTACTCACTTTTATACAGTCACATTCTCCTCTCTTCCTGTATGTAACACTTTCTACATGGCTGCCTTTTCCTACTTCTTCCATCTACTAATGCCATACTGTCAAGACAAAGTTAGTGACAGACCCAAAGTCGTTCTACCTAGAAGACAATGCACTCCTGACAGTACTATTCCAAAACAGTTATGCTTCAGCAAAGTGCTAACCCAAGCATGTAAAGGTTATTCCTGCATAGGCAATTCCTAAACATGACTTCCATTGTTATTCATAGGAAATGACAAATTATACAAGCTTTCATGGGTAGTTATATATTTACAACATATTCCATAAGAATCTGAGGACTTGCTGCCTCAAGCCCTGGATTAAGTATAAATTGGTGGAATGCATCTGTAATGAAAGTTATGGTCTAATGGAGGACCTCTGAGTAGTGCTATGCATTTTTATAGGCTTATAAGTTTTTAACCTCTGTACCTATCAGCCATCAAGCTCCTTTCAAACTTGAGCCCAATTGTTCCCCCATACAGGTATGCCAGAAAGATCATGGAGGTTGTTTTCTCCCTCCCTGGCATCCTAACAATGAGGAAGTGTCTATTGTGACCTTAAACCTTCCTTTGGGAAGGAAATGTGTTATAACTCTCAGCTTGTAAGTGCAAGACAGCTGGACAAAGTTGAAAGTAATGGAAGAACAATGGTCCAAAATCAGGGGCAAATTTGAAATACGGCTCTTATAAATGTAGAATGTTGCTAGAATAATAGGCTTTGCTTTACCATGCAGTTTCTGTAATCTGAAACTCAAATGCATGCCATTATTTAGGGACTTCAGTCTTCAAGGAATTGTGGGAAAACCTTACATTTTTCTAAGAACAGATCAAAAATATGAGGCAAAAATTTGGACATTCTGCAAAAATCTAGGTAGCTGACTGCTACCACTGCAATCACAGGGTCACTACACCTTCTCCACATGAATGCACATTGGCACTTCCAGCACAATGTACAGATAACAAAGCTTTGAAATGAAAGCTACCATGATTATGGCTTGGTGAAATAAATGCACATCTTGGGAGTGCTTTGCACTTTGTCCATGGGGACCTCCTTCATCCCCATCAGGGTAAGCACACCCATCCTCTCCCTGCCAGCTCCAATATACTAGAGCTGCTGCTGGAATATGAGTTACCTGGGTCATAATCAAGACTAACCTCTGTGCAGTGAATCTTGAAATGTGTCAGACATTAGCACACACAATGTAAAAATAGCTGCAGGGATTGAGATTATGACTTCTGCCTCCTGCAGAGTTGACAACCACACAATATTGTGTTGCAAAATATTGTTGTCCTCCTAGAATACCCCACTTTAGACAAGTTCCACTGCTGTCCATACTCAAGATGCCTAAAGACAGATGAGGTTTACCTTATTCTTTAATCTTCTCTGCTGTACAATATAGGAGCCCTTGTTCTGTCTGTTCGTGTTAGTGCATGACCCCAGTGCTGCCCAAAGCTGAAGGATGGCAGTATTACTTGTTGAACTGTCGGTAAATCTAAGGTGTACAAACCCTGACAAACCCCTTATCTGCATCCGTATCTTGTTGTGTGAAGTATACCTTCAGTGTCTGGCTATTATATAGTAGTGCTGCTTGTATTCAGATCTACCCTAAGTGCTGGTCTAACAAGCTGACACACTAAAACGATCTGTACTGGGAATAATCAGGTGGTTGTAGAGGAACATTCTAGCACATAAGACAGCTCTTTGACACTTGCAGCACAATGTACAGGCAGCAAGGGCAGAACCTTTCCAAAATCAGTTTGTTGAGAATGCAGTAATCAGGACTGTGTCTCTGTGTGGCAGTGGGTACCTGTTACACTGACTTTATCATGACTCACAAAGTGTGTACATGGGGATGATGGCATTCCAACTCTGATTTTCAGCTTTGCAACTGAACATCTTAACCATAACACTGCACTCTGCTGCATGATCTATGACTCATTTCAGAATACACTATGATGCACTGCCATCAGGACTCATTTCAGAACACAGTTCACTGCACTGCACTGCCTGATCTAAGAATCACTTCACAATACATGGTGCTGCCTGATGTAGGATTCACTACAGAATAGACTGCACTGTCTGAACTAAAATTCACTGCAGAATACACTGCACCTCACTGCCTGATCTAGGATTCACCTCAGAACACAGTTCACTGGGTTGTCTTCCCTAGGATTCACTTCAGAATACAATGCACTGCATTACCTGCTCAAGGATTCACTTCAGAATACAATACACTGCCCTGCTTAATCTTGGATTCACTTCATAATACATTGCACTGCACTGCCTCATCTAGGATTCACTTCATAATACAGGGCACTGCCCTGCCTGATCTAGGACTCACTTCATAATACATTGCACTACACTGCCTGATCTAGGATTCACTTCAGAAAAGTTTCAAAACTAAGGGAGTTTCTAACAACCCACTGATTATACATGTGTATAAACAATCTCTTATGGTAAGGCTATAAAATTGAAGAGAGGTAGATGTAATTCTTCATAAGAGTACAAGGATGTTACAGACTAGAAGATAATTATGCTTTTTTTGTGATCTCATAAGGTAAAACTATAATCAAATCAACTATGAAAGGGAAATGATAAGCTATGTGTAAATCAACAGCTGTGATGCAGGGAAAGTTAAGTTTTACAAGATTCTTTTTTTTCTATCAAGAGAGTCACCACTTAGCTGTAATTAGAACTCCTTGCTCAGTGATCAAATGAGCACTGTGGTACCACCCCAAAATATTTGCTACTACCATCTACTAAAAGATTTTTAGAACCAAGAAGAACTGCTTCATTTCAGGGCTAATTATATATTAGCTGTCAGCAACTATTTGGTCTTTTACTCAGGACATCTGCTTGCAGCTGCTTGGCAGTATGGTACAAGTCACAGATGAGTTGTAAACATTTTACCATCTGCAAATGAGATAATGTAGTACTTTCTGTGTTACCAGAGTTTACCAATGATGAAGCAGAAAACCAAGTACTGTTTATTTTCAATACCTGTTTTTCAGGCTTTACAGCCACTGACCACATACTATTGCTGACTACCTAGTGCAATCTAAATTTGCTATTTAGTCCAGCAAAAGGAAAACAAATCATGGCTGCTTTGGTGGCCAGGTGCAGTCATTCTGAAGCTTCTGATTTTATTTTATGTTCAGCCCTAACATTTTACCTCAAGGCAGCATGTGTGTAACAGCTCTGATTGTTTTTTTTATTTTTTTATTTTTACCTTGCATGCTTCTGTGCATCTTCATTCTAAATTATTCTAGCACGTTGCTCAAAACTGGCATAAGCTATTAATACAAGGCTCTAACCCATGCTAGTAACAGAACACCTACAAAAAAATATATGGAAGTGAGAGGTTGTTATAGCCTATATTTCCAGTTATCCAGATTCAATCTCTGCTCTGGTGCCAGTGAGCCAGAAAAAAATGTATTCTAACACCATTAGCAACCTTCACTCACCTTCAGACCCATGAGTTATCATTTGAAAGCAGATTTTTCGCACAAACATTTAAGACATTACTAAATCAAAGACTTTCAAGATAGCAAGAAATACTATACCAGGTGCCATGCCACATTCCCAAGTTCTGTTACTGAGGACATGGCAAGTTAATCTGCCCAGTGTTTTCAGTCCTATATCCTAGCATGAAATAATCTCAGATATTAAGCCAAATATAGAAATCTTCTAGTGCCAGTATTTTGCCCAGGTACAGAAAAGAATCATATAATTGTATATGGAGAAATGTTTCTTCTAGTGTCAGGGGCCACCTTGTACATCTTAGACCTAGTTTCATCTCTGCTCAGTCATGTGGAAACCAGCTACCAAGACTATATGAATTACTGCACGCACTAATATAGGGAAAATTATGTCTGTGTACACATTAATGTCAGACGTCATTGAGAAATGCATTCAAAATGCTGCCCTTTTGAATACTGATTTTTCTTTATTTTTTATTCAAACTACATATTCCTTATAACATGGAATAACAATATTCATACAAATGACTATCCCAAGCTAGGCTTTTAGAGAGTATTATTTTTGCATGTAGTCATTATAGCAAATGTAGAGACTGAGCAACCTATACATCTTCACCCTGACTGGAGAATGAATGTTCTCCCACAGGGTATTAATGTACAGGTAATACCCGATGAAAATAGTCCACCAATCCAAAGTAGCATGTTAAGCTGCCATGAAGCTCAGACTGAAAAATGGCTGCCTTTTTTATGCTAGCTAAACAGCACTTGATTATACGATTTTAAAAAGTAAATAAAAAGGTAATATGTGTGAGTGTGTATGCTTGAGAAAGAGTGAGATAGACAGAAAGAGCATAAACTAGAGAGGGAGACAGAGACAGCGTATCCTAATGTCTTCTGACTACAAAAAGCAGTCCATCAGCTGTATTACACAAAGAATAAGAAGTATGAAATAATAAAGCCTGGCAGGATTGACTAACTTTACTTCTCAGTGCTTTTTCAGTAAACCATCCATTCAAAGAGGGACAGAGCAGCACTATACAGCTAAACTGGGGACGGTAAAGAGGTATGGCGAGATTTGCAATGTCTTGCATTTTGCGTTTCTGTTTTTTCATTCATTTGCTCACAATCAGACATCTGAGGTATACTAATTCAACAAAGTGGCTGTAATTGGTGTGTGTGTGTGTGTGTGTGTGTGTGTGTGTGTGTGTGTGTGTGTGTGTGTGTGTGTGTGTGTACGAGTCTGTCTGTGCTTTTGAATTTGTGTGTATATGTCTGTATTTCTATGTAAATTTCTGCGAGTCTGTCTGTACTTCAGAATGAAAGTGTCTGGGAATATGTGTGTGTGAGTGTGCATATGTGCATAGAGGCATATATGTGTTAATATGTGTAGGCGTGTGAGTCTGTGTCAGCATTAAATATTTACATAACGTATATTTTGAATAGAAAATACTTCCTCTAACAATTTTATATGTATGTATGTGTGTGGGTGCGTATATATATATATATATATATATATATATATATATATATATATATATGCACATATACATACAACAGCAAGCTTGAAATATTCAATGAAATAACTATTTTACATCAGAAATATAAAAAAAATATAGTCATAACACACACACACACACACACACACACACACACACACACACACACACGCACACACACACTTGAATTTAACAGATAATTCATTCTGTAAGCACAATAATGTCATCCAGGATATGTGCTTTTGGAGTAATAACACTTTTCTGGGGATGCAGAGGCTGACATCAACACCTGTGGATCAGTGTTATTTCCCTAGTAGCACACACTTTAGATGGTAATATTATTTGTGTTGCTATCAGAAAATCCATGAGTCTAACTCTGGTTTTGAGGCACAGAAGGACATGCTGGAGGGATAGATTCCTATCCCAGAGACTTCCTATACTCTGGAACAAGCTATACATCTATGTCAAGCAAAGTTCCTCATTAGCACTCTTCAAGAAAAATCTTGATGAGTGAATGGGAAATAGGAAATACACCCCGGGGATCACATCTGTACCTCTGCTCAACAGGGACACAGGAAATTAACTTTCTTGGGTGGCATAAGCCAGGGAACCTTGTTGGCTAGGCTTACTTAGACCCTTGGACCAATAGCCTAGTACCTACCTATGAACCTAAGAAGAATAAACTCTACAGCCCAGATAACCAGAGTTCAAGCAACAGCTCAGAAACTGGAATACATGGGAAAAGATGACTAGAGTGAGTGATTTACATCAACTTCTTCAAACTGTGTGTGTGTGTGGGGGGGGGGGTCTTTGCTGGACAACTGCTCCCATGCAAGTATAGGACTGCACCATACCACTAGAAAAAACAGGAGACATTTGCTTGGTAATCACATACCATCACTAACCAAACCAAGAGGACCTTAAGTGGGTAATCCATGTGCATGAGATCAGGCAAACATTGGGAGAGGAGCTGGATTAAATGAAGAGATGCAGTGTGCATGTCAGTTATCTATGGGATAGGATTAGGAACAAGTAGAGATGTCCAAATAGTCTATGTGCATTAGTAAAACACCTTTTAATGTCTCACTACTTAACTATTATAATCCCTTGAACAACCATTATGAATAAACAGAAAAAAATATACCTACAGGAAGTCATAGTTCATGAAAATAATTATTACACTAGTTATCCTTTGCTAGATTAGTTCCATTAGGCCAATCGCATGTTTTCAGGGAAGACCTGAAGTGGTATTTTTATACCCTAGGGAAAGTTTGGCCTGAGCATCGGGGAACTTCCTCGACTTGACAGTGATTGGTATTCATCAAAGTGATAGCCATAAATACGTGTGCACATCCAATTCCTAATGCACTGGTGGCTGGGTGGATGGTGAGTGACATAGAGTGGTGGACGGAGCAGAGGTGAACACCAGCTTGCAGGGTGATGCATGTAAAGTAACAGAAGATTTGTAGGGCATTTTTCAAGAGAATCTGTGTGCAAAGTTGGAGAAGATGGTGAGACAAGTATGTGTTGTTATAATGCTTCAGTCAGGAGTGTTGTGGGAAGCATTGAAACAAGTATGTGTTGTTACAATGCTTCAGTCGGGAGTGTTTTGGGAAGCATTGGAACAAGTATGTGTTGTTACAATGCTTCAGTCGGGAGGGTTGTGGGAAGCATTGGAACAAGTATGTGTTGTCACAATGCTTCATTCGGGAGGGTTGTGGGAAGCATTGAAACAAGTATGTGTTGTTACAATGCTTCAGTCGGGAGTGTTGTGGGAAGCATTGAAACAAGTATGTGTTGTTACAATGCTTTAGTCGGGAGTGTTGTGGGAAGCATTGAAACAAGTATGTGTTGTTACAATGCTTCAGTCGGGAGTGTTGTGGGAAGCATTGAAACAAGTATGTGTTGTCACAATGCTTCAGTCATGGGAAGCATTGAAACAAGTATGTGCTGTTACAATGCTTTAGTCGGGAGTGTTGTGGGAAGCATTGAAACAAGTATGTGTTGTCACAATGCTTCAGTCGGGAGTGTTGTGGGAAGCATCAGTCGGGAGTGTTGTGGGAAGTTACATTGCAGGACATGGTAAACTAGAGTGAACTAGAGAATGGAGAAGATGTTTCCTGGGGAGAGAGATAATGGAAAGATTACAAGAAGAGTTGGAGGCAATTCTAAAAGGGGATGTTACATAGAAGGAAAACAACATATGCAGAGACAGTTGGGAGCAGGTATGAGCAGAAAGAAAAATCAGATGATAGCATGGAGAAGAAATTTGTGGTGAGAATACAAAGTAAAATAGTAATGAACTGAACAGATGTGATATATTGGACACTATATTACCTTTGGGTGTGAACATCCAAGAGATAAGAGCTTTTCTTTTGATAAATAAAGAGATATTTTGTGACATTTTTAAAATTGCTCATGGAATGGAAAAGTTTTATGTGAGTATGAAAAGAGACAAAAATGATAATTCTTGGAATAGTTATGTTGTAAAAGCTTTTTTCTGAGAAAAAAAATACGTATACAGTTTCGAACAGAAGATATTTAAAAAATTTGTAAGAAGTGATGGACATTTCAAAGGTTTATGACAACAAGGGCTTATAGACCAGGAGATGAGATTGTAATGTTGTTTTGAAAATACAAAATGGAAAAAATTCTGCACATTCCAAGTTTTATAAATGTTGATGATAATATGAGTGTGGTGAAATATTTGGGACAACCAAAAACTTTTTTTGTTGGAAAGAAGGACATCTTGTTAACAATTATGATAAAAAGAACTGATATATATGTGAGAAAACAGGACATGATGCAAAGAAATATAAATTAGAATGTTATAAATGTAAAGAAACTAGGCGCTTATGGATAAACTATAAAAAAGAGTTTAATGATAGTGAGAAAGGGAAAGGATATAGCACAAAATGAAAAAGTTTGAAACTGAAATTGAAGATAATTTCAAAAAGAAAATGGTAATAATGACAAAAAATGGAGGTGAGACAGAGAAAGATTTAGAAATTAGTGATGAAGATAGAAAGTAGTGAAAGGAAAAAAAGAATTATGTTGGAGAAAGAGTGAAGAATAGGAAAAGGAGGTTTAAGGGAATAAATGTAAAACAAAAAGTTAAGAAATGGTAAGTAATGTCAATTGTAAGGGTAAATTATTTAATCTAAATTAAAGAAAAAGAGAAGTAATAATTTAAGAATTCATTTGGTAAATGCAAACAATATTAAAAATTTTTACAAATTATAGGGATTTTAAAATGGTGTAATAAATGTGATGTACACATAATTGCACTAGAAGACATCATCATCATCATCTTCTTTCAGCTGTTCCCATTAGGGGTCGCCACAGCGGATCACATGTTTCCATTTCTTTCTGTCCTCTGCATTTTGCTCTGTCACACCAACCACCTGCATGTCCTCTCTCATTACATCCATAAACCTTATCTTAGACCTTCCTCTTTTCCTGTTACCTGGTAGCTTCATACTTAGCATCTTTTTCCCAATATACTCCGCATCCCTTCTTAGCACATGTCCAAACCAACGTAATCTTGCCTCTCTGGCTTTGTCTCCAAACCTTCCAACCTGGGCTGACCCTCTAATATACTTATTCCTAATCCTGTCCACCCTTATCACACCCAATGCAAATCTTAACATCTTTAACTTTGCTACATCCAGTTCAAACTCCTGCCCTTTTGTCAATGCCACTGTCTCCAACCCATATAACATAGCTGGTCTCACTACCCTCTTGTTAGACCTTCCCTTTCACTCTTACAGGTACTCGTCTGTCACAAATCACTCCTGACACTCTTCTCCACCCACTCCATCCTGCCTGTACTCTCTTCTTCACCTCTCTTCCACACTCACCGTTACTCTGAACTATTGACCCCAAGTATTTAAATTCATCCACCTTCGCCACCTCTACTCCTTGCATCCTTACCATTCCTCTATCCTCCCTCTCATTCACACACACATATATTCTGTCTTAGTCCTGCTGACCTTCATTCCTCTTCTCTCTAGAGCATATCTCCATCTCTCCAGGGTCTCCTCCACCTGTTCCCTAATCTCACTACAGATCACAATGTCATCTGCAAACACCATAGTCCATGGGGACTCCTGCCTGATCTCGTCTGTCAACCTGTCCATCACCACTGCAAATAAGAAAGGGCTCAGAGCTGATCCTTGATGTAACCCCACCTCCACCTTAAACGCATCCGCCACTCCCACCGCAGACCTCACTGCTGTCACACTACCTTCGTACATATCCTGTACCACTCTTACATACTTCTCTGACACTCCTGACTTCCTCATACAATACCACAACTCCTCTCTAGGCACCCTGTCATATGCTTTCTCCAAGTCTACAAAAATACAATGCAACTCCTTCTGACATTCTCTGTACTTCTCCATCAACAATCTCAGAGCAAACATCGCATCTGTAGTGCTCTTTCCCAGCATGAAACCATACTGCTGTTCACTAATCATCACATCCCTTCTTAACCTAGCTTCCACTACTCTTTCCCATAACTTCATGCTATGACTGATCAATTTAATCCCTCTGTAGTTACTACAGCACTGCACATCACCCTTATTCTTAAAAATCGGTGCCAAAACACTTTTTCTCCATTCCTCAGGCATCCTCTCACTTTCCAAGATTTCATTACACAATCTGGTTAAAAACTCCACTGCCATTTCACCTAAATACCTCCATGCTTCCACAGGTATGTCATCTGGGCCAACAGCCTTTCCATTCGTCATTCTCTTCATAGCTATCCTTACTTCCTCCTTGATAATCCATTGTACTTCATGATTCACTACCCCTACATCATCCAACCTTCTCTCCCTCTCATTCTCTTCATTCATCAACCCCTCAAAGTACTCTTTCCATCTCCTCAACACACTCTCCTTGCTTGTGAGTATGTTTCTCTCATTATCCTTTATCACCTTTACCTGCTGCACATCTTTCCTAGCTCGGTCCCTCTGTCTAGCCAATCGGTACAGGTCCTTTAATCCCTCCTTAGTGTCCAACCTTTCATACAACTCTTCATATGCCTTATCCTTAGCCTTCGCCACCTCTCTCTTTGCCATGCACCTCATCTCCTTATACTCCTGTCTTCTTTCTTCATTTCTCTGACAATCCCAATTCTTCTTTGCCAACCTCTTTGCCTGTATACTCTTCTGTACTTCCTCATTCCACCACTATGTCTCCTTATCGTCCTTCCTCTGTCCCGATGTGATACCAAGCACCTTTCTAGCAGTCTCCCTTACTAGCTCTGCTGTAGTTACCCAGCTATTTGGTAACTCTTCACTGCCACCCAGTGCCTGTCTTAACTCATCCCTGAACTCCACCTCACAATTACCCTTTTTCAATTTCCACCATTTGATCCTTGGTGCTACCCTCACACTCCTCCTCCTCTTCTTGATCACTGCTGTCATCCTACAAACCACCATCCTATCCTGCCTAACTACACTTTCTCCGGCCACCACTTTACAGTCTCCAATCTCCTTCAAACTGGCCCTCCTACATAAGATATAATCCAGCTGTGTGCATCTTCCTCCAGTCTTGTATGTCATCCTATGCTCCTCCCTCTTGTTAAAATACGTATTCAGCACAGCCATATCCATCCTTTTCGTAAAATCCACTACCATATGACCTTCTGCATTCTTTTGTTTAACACCATACCTACCCATCACTTCCTCATCCCCACTGTTCCCTTCACCAACATGCCCATTTAAATCTGCTCCAATCACCACTCTCTCACCCTTGGGTACAGTCATCACCACTTCATCCAATTCACTCCAAAATTTTTCTTTCTCATCTATTGCACACCCAACTTGAGGAGTATATGCACTAGAAGACATAAGATTCTTAAATGAAGAACGATTGCAAACACAAAACATATGGGATGGAAATATAATATGGAATTTGGGAAATGAATGTTGTGCAGGAATAGCAGTATTATGTGGAAGAGCAATGAAGACATTAGATGTAACACCTGTAAGAATAGGAAGACTAACTATTATTGATTTGAGATGGCAAGAAAATGTATACAAAATTATAGTGTTATATGCTTATGTTGTTTGAAAAGAAAGAAAGAACTTATTTCAACAGTTGCTGGGTTTTGTATTAGTGAATAGGAATATTATAATAACTGGATTTTAACTGTGATTTTGGAAGTGAAAAAAAGAAAGAAAGGAAATGATATAAGAAAAGTGTTAGAAGTTATGAAATGTGACACCTTGGTTATATGGAATAGAACAGTCTAGACATATAGAATAGATATAAAATCAGAAATTGATTAATTTATAATATTTAAAAGAAAATGTATAGCAGGAGAAGTAATTGTAACAGGATTTACAGATCATTTAACAATATGGATGGAGATGAAAGTAAAAAACACATAAAAAATAGGAAATGGAATAAAAAGAATAAATGAAAAAGAATGGAATGAAAAAGACAAGGAAGAAATTATGCAATTATGGTGAAATCATTTTACTGTGAGTGTATTTTCTGTTAATTGGTCAGAATGGAGGATTGCATTTAAAAGAAAATAAAAGAAATTAAAATGGCAGGGAGAAACCAGAAAGATAGAAAAATAAATATATGTGGAGATATATGTAAATACTTTTGAAAACCTAGAAAAGAATATTATGATAAGGAAAAAGAATTATACACATTAAATTGTGAAAAAATCAATAATTTATGTAAACAAAGATACTTATTATGTGGAAAAGCAAAGAAGTATCAGGATATTTGAATATGATTGTGAAAGAGGACAGTAGTGTAATAAGAGAAACAAAAAAGGAGAGAGAAAGAAAACAAATACAGATTAAGGAAATAGCAGTTTATTATGTGGAAGGAATATTTAAGAAAAAATAGAAATGTAATAAAATATGGAAAGTAAAAACATTCACATCAAGTAAATAAGGAAATTGAAAAAGAAATTATCATGTATGAGTTAGATAAAGTGCTTAGACAGGTAAATACATATTTGGTAGCAGACCCAGATGAAATGTATAAAAATTTAATGGAAGTGAAAAAAAATACCTGTTATATGTTTTTAATGAATGTTTAAATGAAGTTTTTTTGTTTAGTTTTATATTAAAATTCATACAGCAAAAAGAAGATATAAACATTCTGAGACCTCTAGTACTAAATAATACAGATAATAAGATTTTTATGATGTTAATTCCAAAAAGATAGGAAAATAAGATGAAAAATGTAATGGAAGAAAATGTATATGGTATGAAAGACAAGGAAAGGGATGTCAAGAATTGCTAATGATAGTAAGAGAAATTGTGGATGATATTTAAGTAGAAGAGATTATGCAAAATGTATGGAAGATTATATTAATGAAGCTTTTGATTCAATGGAACATACGGCATTATGGCAATTAATGGAATATAATTTACTGGTAAAATTAAGGAAATTTGTTTGACAGGGTACAGTAATAATAAAATAAGGATTTTAGTAAATGGTTGATTAAGCAAAGAAATAGGGATGAGTAATGGGATAAAACAAAGTTGCCCTATGAGTGGTATATTATTTTCTTTAGTTATGAATATGGTGATAAGTAAGGTAAATTGTAAAGTGCAAAATGCAAAGTATGTAATGCAAACTGGTGTAGATATTCTGTTTTTTATGGCATATGCAGATGACATTATTATAATTTAAAATAGTTTAGTGATGAAAGAAGACATATGTTGTATAGTAAACTGTTTATAAGAAATAGGTACACCACTAAATAAGGTTAAAAGTAAACATTTTGGGAGATAGGATAAAGACATGAGGAGAACAATTTACAATGAAATAAATGTCAGTATTGGGAATATGATTTGGTAATAAAACAGTAAGTGGAATATAATGAGAAAACCCTTTAAAACACTTACAAGAAATCTCTATGGAGAACATATAGATTATCTTACAAGAGAAAAGCTAATTTTATAAATTCAGTATTAATGGGAAAGATAGCATATTTATCAAGTGTAGTTTATGATTCTGAGAATGTTTGAAAAACAATTATTAAAATGTATTTTTATGTTTATATGAGGATCAATATTAAATCCAGTAAAGATTAAAAGTATTATATATGAAAAAAAAATGAAGAGGGACTGGGATTATTAAATCCAGTGGTATTTGCAGCTTTATTAAATTTGTATAATTTGTTGAGATGGATTAATGAGAAAATGAGAAATTAGTAATAAGACTGTTAAGTTATAAGTATGAAATGTTTTGGAAAATAAAAAAAGAAATAAGAGAGAAAAAGAATGTATTAATGAAGAAACAGAAAATTAAGAAAAAATATAAATGTGGAAGATAAAGATTAATGAGGTAGGAGAAGATCAGTAAACATGTTGTAAGACTATGATGGTAAAATATTACTGTACTAACTCATATAAAAATTTACCAGAAGAAAAGCTTAAAGCTGTAAAAGAAAGAAATAGGTAATGTAGTAATAAAGCAAAATGTCAGGATTTCGTATTGAGACTGGGAACTAAGAAATTAGAAGTGAAAGCAAATGTGCCATAGAAAACAGAGTGATGTAATATATTTATATTGAGGTAAAGATAAAACACAGAAAATGGTTTTCTGAAATATAAAATAGTTAAGAAATGATGTGAAAATTTATATATAACTTTTTTGGAGAGTTAAAAAATAACATATTTATGGATATGTGTGAATATGGATATTATAAAAACAGACACAAAGAATATAAAATAAGAAAGGACAAAAAGTTGTTTTAGGTAGTATGGGTGATTTGTAATGAGACAATGTATCAGATGCTGAATGGGAAGTAGATATTATCAATAAAATTAAAAAAATCATATGGTGGTTATGGAAAAAAGACTGGGGGTCTTGTTTGAAGAAAAATTTATAAAGATGAAAAAATATAATGAGTAAAGATGAAATTATGTAAATAATTGTGCAGTTTTGTAAATTTGTAAATATGTATAGATATATGTAAAATGTAAATAATATGTCATGTAAATAGCATGTAAATAAAGGACACTTACTCTTTTTGATAGGTGCAGTGGGATCTTTTACATCCTCCTGATCTACCACCACCACAAGTAGATGGGTCCTTAGTTTAACATCTCATCCAAGGGATGACACAGTCAGGAGTGCAGCACCCCCCATGCCACAATGCAGCATCAGTATTCCATCTACCACATGGGAATAAAACGCCACTACCTTCTGCACCCAAAGGTGAGTGTTACAACCTGTTACAACACTGACACTTCTTGACTTAATCCCATGACAGTAGTCTTGCTGTAAAATCATCATGTTTATCATTGCAATATATTTTATATAATTTAATATAAGTTTCAGGGGAGATGTTTGACTCTTTGCACAGTTAAGTTAGCTCATGAGCATCCATATCACCAAGAAACATGAGGTCTCACATTATTTTCTAATCATCAACCAAATTTACCTTCTGCATGAACATTGTATTTCCTGTTTCACCTGAGATTATCTTTTAGTAACTCACAGTTACCAGCATTTATGTTCACTGCAAACACTTAACTACCAAACAGACAACATTTTATATTTTTTGCATCTCCTATAAGGAAAAAAAAAGAAAGCACTTCTAAGTTTTAGACCACCGCATCTAACATTCCATGAATATTGCTTTAATAAAGAAGGTAATACAGGATTAATAGAGGCCAGAATCACTTCTTCTTTAATAGAATAGTAGATAAATGGAATATCATTCATTTATAGAATATCCTTTCAAACATGGTAAGCTTGTTTTAAAACTTCAAAAATGTGTAGAACAGGCATTTAAAAAGTTCTTATGAGGTAGGATGAGTTAGACTGTATATTTATAAGGATCATTATCAAACAAAAAGTTCATAAACAGGATGAAATGCAATGTAAAAGAGAAAAAAGATATGGAGAGATTGAAAAATCTACTATTTACATGAGTCTGCTCATGACAGGAAAACAGGGTTGGGCAAAGATGTGCTTGGGGCTAAATCTGATTTGCAGTGTCAATATGAATCCAAACAGAACTGCCAATTCAAACACAACAATGATTCTTTAGCTAATATTTTTACTTCTGGACAGAAATTACTGAACCCCCTCAAAAAAAAAAAAAAACAAACAATGGGAAGAAAATTGTTCTCTTCAAATGTCACCAAAAGGTTGATGAGATCACAGGCACAACAATGACTGGACATTTATCAGCCTACCATACAATAGAAAATGACAAAAAATAATTTTGCACAAGTTGCTCAATTAGAATCATACATCAGAAGGACATATTACAAGAGATCAAAAGGGACTACATACCATGTTTGAATGAGAGGGCAGAAGAGGTAATGTACAATTTTTCGGAAAGAATTTTATATAATGTTGAATTCAATGCTTTAAATAAAGGATTCTTTCTTGTTCCACCTAACAGAGTTTCAGGAAATTGAATTTGAAATTGATATTTAAGAATAAAAATGATGATGTTAAAACTGTTTTTATAATACCAAGTATATTTAATCCACTGCTGCATCCCACAATTGAAGCTTTCAAAAATGTGTGAAAGATATTTTAGAAATGTTCTAAATATTAAAGTATCGAAAAAGTATAACAATTTGAGCAAGACTGAAAAAAATACATTTTAAAAATCTCTAAAGACAAACATTTACACATCATGAAGGCTGACGAGGGAGCTACAGAATTTATGAACACAGGTGGTTATATTCTGATAATTGAAAGTATGTTGCATGATGCTGTTTTTTATAAGAGGGTTGTAAATGGTGATATAAAAAGGCATACATATGTGAATAAATTCTTGATTGTTTGAAAAACGTATTGAAGGCATTATATCGCAAAATGTGTATGAGTTTTTTTTCATGTTATTTCTCCTAAATTAACCATTTTTGGAATACCAAAGGTACTTAAAAATAAAGAACATTAGTTTCTTGTAAAGGCACTAAATTAAATAAAGTTTGCAGGCAAAGCCTTGGTATATTAATTGAAAAATCAGGCTCTTATATTAGGAATACCTTAATTTTTTAGAAAAATATAAAGAAATACATTTAGTTGTAGATGAGTTTTAGTCAGTATAGATGTGAAGTTTTAATACACAGTAATCCTGCATGAAACAGGTTTGGAGGGATAGTGGATTTATTACTACATTTAAATGAGTTTACAGTGGAAGAAATCAGTTTTTTAAAGGAATGCATAGATCATGTCTTAAGATATATTTTTAAGTTTAACAATAGGATCTATCAACAAAAAACAGGTGTTAATATGGGCACAAGTGTGGCACCCAATTATGCCACTTTAGTCATGGCATACTTGGATACTGGGAAGAGAACATTTTAACTAAGTATTTTGGGTATGTGAAGATAAATATATATATATATATATATATATATATATATATACATACACATATAGCAGATGTATTATTATTATTATTATTGTATATGTGTGTGTGTGTGTGTGTGTGTGTGTGTGTGTGTGTGTGTGTGTGTGTGTGCGACCAGTACTTAACAGGGTTTGGGAGAATCATTAGAATATATGAATAAAAACACCTCCAGTTTTGAATTCACAGTGAATTATGACTTATAAAAGTTATTTATTTAGATGTGTAAATTTTCAAGATAGGGAATATGAATGTGTTGGGTTCAAAAATTAAGTATATAAAAAAGGCATGCAATATCATACTACATTATGATAGGATGCACCAAACATAAACTAAGAAGAATGCAACTAAAAGCTGGTATTTCAGGATACAAAAATTGACATCTGAAGAAGCAGAAGTGGACAAATAATTTGCATCTTTATATAAGGGATTCTTGCTGAATGGAGAATTCCAGTGGGTTAATAAATGAAACCATGAAAGAAACATAAATTACCAAAGGGATAGCTGAGAATGAAAGTTAATGGACTACTGCTATGAAATTAACACACACAGTAAACAGTGGAAAAAAAATCAAAAGTGTGGTATATTACAACTGGAGAATTCTTAGTATAATTTGGAAGCACTTCAGGTTTTTGGGGATAAATCTTTATTTATTAAAAAGAATGGTAAATGCTTAAAACAGTACTTTGAACAAGAAAACAATTCACAGACAGGAAATAAAGTAGACACATACAAGAGTTATAATTGTAAAATTCAGATATATTTCAGAAGGAGATTTTTTCTTTAACTAAAGAGAACATTTATAAGACAAAAGGAATACATTCTTGTAATACAGAATTTGTAGTCTACTCTGCAATAGATTTAGGGTATGACTGGTTTTTATATTGGAAAGACAAATCAGAAGTTAGAAGAAAGCATATAGGAACATTATTATTCAATTAAAGTGAATAATGAATTACATGCATGATATAGACATTCAAGAGAATATGCAAAATATAAAAAGTTCTTATCTTGCATGCTGAACAGGGTAACTGAGAATTGGATGAGGAGTAATAGAGATGATGAACTTGAATACAGAGAAATGTTATGGCAGATCAAACCTATTCCAGGTTTGAATGTTGCAATCAATTTTAGTGTGGTATTAATAAAAACATTATAAGTGATATTAAGTTACATATTTTAAATGTCTTTGATATAATTTTATATATTGTTGTTACTGATATCATAAAATACTTGTTTTATCATCACTTAAATTTTGTAAAACTATGGAATGAGAGTGATTACTTGATTAAGGGAAGTGTATTTAAAGATATGTAATTTTAAGTGATAATAATCTGATGAAGTCTTCAATGTAATACAAAAGCATTCAATGGGCCAGATTCAAAAAGAGTTGCTCCCTGTGTAAGTTTGTCCTGATTCCAAAAAAGTTGGTCTCAGTGTAGGTGACTTACTTTCGTGTAAGGCCTATATATAAGCAGGCTTACTATGTGGCTCAGATTGCAAAACACCTATTCTCAGTGTAAGTGGTTACTTACACTGAGAGCAAGTCTTTTGGAACTGGGGCCACTGTGTTTAGCAATTTTTATATGGCTTTTTCAGTATTCTTCTTCACTGTAACACATTGTTGTGTCTTTTTAAGCATCAGCAGCATAACAGGAAAGTAGAAAACTGATTAAATTTATTCCACTAAGCATTTATTATCTGCTGTCCATCTCTAAGTTTGCTAGTTTATGCAATCATCCTGAAGAATCAGAAAATGGATATAAGGAAAACCCTAACGCGATATCACAGGTGATGAAAAATTAAAACACTATACAGGCTTAATTTTTGCATTTATTTTTTATATTCTTGTTCCCTTTATAAACCTTACCCAAGTTTTCTGGTTTCAAGATGCTTTTCTTCTACAAAAATGTGCTTAGCTTTTAGCTGTTTCTAGCACACCATTTTATATAACAATTTCTCCCCTTGTTAGACTTACCACCTTTATACAAAAGATGACATTTTCCATTGACTGTACATAATTAAACTCTCTTTGAAAAAATATTTGTATTTATGCAACATGAAAAATAATGGCTGTGTAAACAATAATAAGTCACAAGATATGTCTATAATATATTCCGGCAAGGTAGGCATATAGACTAGTAAAATGCTCTAAATTCTACAGTTAGAGCAGAAAGCAAGAGAAACCATGGAAATTCACTGCATTGATTTGCTAGGTATTGTATGGTTTATGTCCACATGTATAATTATTATAGTATCAGAAAGCAGCCATACAATGATACTATGAAAAAACACATTTTTTTTCATATTGAGAAATACAAGCCAGTCTACAACTGTAATGCACCATTCCTAACTCATGACTATCTTGTTTCACTTTTTTCCTGAAGAAAAAAATAAAATTACTATTATATCTTATTGCTAGTGATTAAATATCATCATTTTTGTCAAAATCCAGATGAAAAACTAAGTTTTTGAGTTTCTTTTAATATTAATCCTGTCAAAAGTTTTTTTAACAAGCTAATACAGCCATGTGTAACTCAAACTTCTCATTAGGAGAGTGTGATGAAAAAAGAGTTGCAATCTATCATTGCAAACATCCAGGACCTTTCAATCAAAATGAACAAATTGGAAAGCAAAATAGATAACATAAAACAGGACACTAAGAAGCAACTGGACTTGCTCAATGAGGAAATTAAGAAACATTCTGACCACATTTCTTCTATAGAAGATGATGTGAATAATATGGAAGACAGACTGAAAATGAAAGGCATACTGAATTTTACTGAAACAAGACATTTTGCTTTTGGAGAAGATAGATGACTTGGAAAGTAGATCAAGCGGAGATAATTTAAGAATGTATGGAGTGCCTGAAAAAGAGGAAGGAAACAACATGATACAGTTTCTAAATAACTGGTTACCAAAGACTTAAACTTGCTAGAGTCTCTTTCATTTGAGATTGAAAGTGCTCACAGATCTGTATCAAAAACCTTATTGGGAAACAGTTGATGCACTCCCAGATCCATAATAGTTAGATTCGTCTCTACCCAGGACAAAGATTTGGTGTTAAGAACAAGTTGGTAAAATTCTTCAGTTAAAATAAATGGTAAGATCATTCATTTTGACAATGATTATACTTCTTCAATGATCTCCAGAAGAAAAAAATGTGTCCCCTTAATAAAATCCCTTAAAAAGTCAAACGTCAAAGCATACATTTTATTTCCTGCTAGAATTAAAATGTTTCTTTCTGAAGGGGACAACATATTTAACTCCCTTGATGAAGCCCTTGACTTTGTACAAAAAAATAATTTGTTAACTGGTTCAAAAGACATGGATTGGTCAGCAACAAGTTTATAAAGACATGCAACAAGGAATGACTGGACTACGAAGGAAGGAACAAATAAAAAGCTTAAAGAAAAGTAAAGAAAATATAACTAAAGTTTTTCATTAATTGCAGTATTTTAAATGTTGTGATCTTCACATTGTTTAAAGGGAGACATAGAACAAGATAATTTCATTTCATTTCATTTCTTTACTTTGTGTAGTTTTTTTTCCTTCTTTCTATTTTCTCCTTTTTCCATTTCTTTCTTTTTGTTTTATAATTATTAATGATATAATTTGTATATTAGATAGTAACTCACAAGTATGAGTAGTTTAAACAAATATGATTTATTTTAACCTGCATTAAATTGGGAAAAACTAAGCAAAAATAACTACACCCTTTTGTCTGATGAGTGTATATATTTGTGTGGTCTATATTAAATCAGCAAACACTTAAAAAAGTGAACGCTGATTTATCGACCACATGTAAGTGTAAACTTACAATCCTGAACACTTAGAACAGCGATTTTTTCCCAGGAAAAAAAAAATCACTGTTCCACTAAAAAATAAATAAATAAATACATAAATAAAAACTTTAAAACATTACATAAAGTGGGGGGCTTCACCCACACACCCCCCTTACTTAAATATATCAACTCAGAGAATACTCTACAGTGAGGAAAATGGCAAATTAATGGAGGCAGCCAAGCAATTTCTTTCCTAGGGAAAGAAATTGCTTATATGCAGTTTCATTATTTTGCTATTTCATGCTTTCAAGTTCGATCAAGACACATTCAAAGGAATGAATCTTCGATTATTTAGGATCCCTATTTGTGTAGGTGAAAGGGTTGAATGGTTTATGCCAGCTTCTGATGGGAAAATGAATGTGTAGATGTGTATGTTTTTGTACATCTTTGAAAGGTCATTTTTTATACTTTTTGTTTTTGATAATTTTTGTACTCAGATGACATTGGTGGTTAAATTTTTTTTAACTGGATGAAAGGGGATAGATAGCTTTGTATCAATAATATGAGTGACAAAAAACAACAGTTAACAGTGATTGAATATCCATTACTAAATAAAGTAATGACAGTTAGTCAGAAATTCTCAAGCCTTTCTTCAATTTCAAATTTTAACTTGGACACTTCCCCGCTTGATTATACTGTTGAGTCTTGTTTCAGATTATAACAATAAATGCTGTGAGCTTGTTTATACCCCTGTAAAGCTTCACAAAGATACTTAGTTGGGAATTGAAGATTGAGAAAATCAGAAGTGACCTTTGAACTTGTGTATGATGCTTAAAATGTTGCAATGACATCCGAAAAAGATATAAGCATCCTCAGTTAAGTGTTTATCAGATGATGCACTCTAGATTTAAAGCTAAAATGTCACCTTTCAGTTTGTTATAGCTATGTTATTTTTTTTTCATTTTATAATACATCTGATTAATTTTTTTAATGCAAACTGTTTAAACTACTATGTAACTAGACTTTAGTGGATAAATGAATATAACTGTAAGCATAGTTCTACTGTATTTTTTCCTTTTGCATTACCATGTTTTTTTTCTCACTGTTAGAAAATATAAGTTACTTGAGGGCTAGCAGTAATTGTGTCTAGTTTAGGACAACACTGGAGATAGCTTTGTTGAAGAAACATAAGAACAGTAAATACAAATCACTCATGATTAAAATGAATACTTAGAAATTATAGTATCAGACCCCTACATTCACTCTGCCTGTCAAGTGCTAGCCAGCTGTAACAATAGTTAAGACTATGTGATCAGTAAGATGAGGAAGTATGAGTTAGTGAGCAAATAGATGTGCTCAGTACTTACCCATTATATTTTAAATGTTATGCTAGACTAAGTCTGTAGGAAGAAAGGATTAGATTTAATTGCCTACTTTAATCCACTGTTTTGTGTTCTTGCCCCTCATTTAATAATAGTAGTTTTACAGCAATTAATTGGGTTCCTATTATATAATCAAAGACACAGTCCTTCAAATGCATCTTGATCAAACTTGAAAGCACGAAACAGCATATAAGAGATTTATTTCCCTGGAAGATAGATCACTTGGCTGCCTCCATTATTTTGCCATTTTCCTCACTGTAGTATGATCTTAGAGTTGGTATATCTAAGGGGGGCTGTGAGTGGCGAAGCCCCCCACTTTATGTAATGTTTCAAAGTTTTTATTTTGTATTTTTTTTTTTTTTTTTTGTGGAACAGTGTTTTTTTTCTTTGGGAAAAAAATCGCTGTTCTAAGCATTCAGGATTGTAATCTTTCACTTACATGGGGTTAATAAATCAGCATTTGCTTTTTTAAGCATTTGCTGATTTAATATAGACCCGATTAATTTATTACTTAGATTGCTAAAGAAATCAAAACACTTGCATAAGTGATATATTTTATACATAACTATGTTGCTATTTTTCCATTATTAAGGTGACATTATTAGATGCAGCACTGCTTTTATGAATAAGCAGTGCTGATACAGTTTTTAAGTACAAACTTGTTTTGCATTTAAAAAATAAGATAAAGGGGGAAGACAGGGGAGGGGGAAGACCATAAAATGTAGTGAGGTAAAATAAAATTAATAAAATAAATAAAAAGATTCAAATAGAGTTACATGATTATTGTGGTGATGCTGTTAACAGAATATGTATCTAAATAGTAGTAAGTCATATATCCTACAAACTATGCTAGTGTTTAAATGTCATTGAAATATTTGCCTAAACTAACACATAGTGGAAAATATCTACTTTATTTTATATTTTTCACCTATTTCTGGATGGGCAGAAGTATATGCATACATGCAGATATGAAATACATGCTCACTTTAAGGAACCTTAGGTTTATCAATATGCACTTAGAAAATCTTTGCATCTGATGTAGAGTTTGCATGTAAGCATCCTTCAGATTGCTACTGTTTAGATAAAATTAGACTGAACATATTTCAGAGTATGTATTTTTCTCTTGTTTTTGTTTTTGATAGATATAATTACAAAGTTGTGGCATATGTATTTAATAATCAGGCGCATTATATATTGGCAACATTATAATATATGATGCTTTTTGTTTGATTGCAGCAAGGTCAAAATGCTTGGAGAGTGTGTATATATGTGTGTATCTCTCTCTCTCTCTGTATATATATATATATATATATATATATATATATATATATATATATATATATAAGATATAGAGAGATAGATATGCTCTAGAGAGATAGATATGTTCAGGTGTGCACTCATGTGAACTCTGAAGTATACACTATATATAAATTTCATCAGACTCTAGCTGACTAATGATTATCAGATAAGAATGGTAGGAAATAATAACATTTTTTATTTAGAATTAATTTATACTTGTTTACATACCTAATTTTTTATTCTATACCTTACTCACATTCATATTAGTATTAATAGTTAAATCTGGAAATAAATATGTTGATATTAAATAAACTGAAGCAAGTTACTCATTTCATAATAATTTTTCATTATTGGTTTTATTCTTTATGGCAGTGGAAAATAAAGAATTTATGGGTGGTGAAATTTGCATGGTTTGAATGAGAATCTCATCAAGTGAGGAACATATTGTTCCATGATTGAAAATGTAAATAGTAGTTTATCAAAATGTTAATAGCAAAATTTATTGTTCTGTCCATAACAAAATGTGTTAGAATCAATCACAATCTATTACATGCAAAATCATATTATAAAAAAAATCATATGATAAATAATATATAATAATGTTAATAAATGTTTCAAATGTGTTTATTTTGATGTTGATGGGTAAGTGCTTGTCATTAAATGCTAATGGCCTTAATAATAACATAAAAGGAACTAGTTTACTGAAGTTTATCAAAATGAATAAAACAGTCCATTTACAGGACACGATTAGGAGTAACTATATTAGAGGGTCAGCCCAGGTTGGACTGTTTGGAGACAAAGCCAGAGAGGCGAGATTGCATTGGTTTGGACATGGGAAAAGGATGCCAAGGATGAAGTTGCCAGGTAAGAGGAAAAGAGAAAGGCCTAAGATAAGGTTTATGGATGTGGTGAGAGAGGACATGCAGGTGGTTGGTGTGACACAGCAAGATGCAGAGGACAGGAAGAAATGGAAACCGATGATCCGCTGTGGCGACCCCTAATGGGAACAGCTGAAAGAAGAAGAAGAAGTCTTCTTACAGGTGACATATTTGGATAAAATGTTAATGAAAGATTACTGAGTCTTGGAAGATTACTGTTAGAGATCTCAAAGGAGAGGCACTCATATTCTGGAAAAAGTCTCAATATTATGCCTAAACATTTAGGGAATTATTCTGATAAAGATGGTATATTGAGTATGATTGTAATGGAAATCAATAAGAAATATTATGTGTTCATTAATGTATTTTGGATACCTGGAATTGGAACTAAAATAGCTGAGAAGTAGGTAGTATAACCTTGCATGCAAAGGGTGAAATTATCTTCGCTGAGGATTTTAATTGTATATTATCAGATAAAGATGCTTCTAAGAATGAAAAACCTAGGATAACAGCCTCATCAAAAAAGTTGAATCATTTCATAAACATAATGAGTTTAAGAGATATATATGACATAAAACTGATGAATTCCCTCAGGTATAATCATTATTCATACAGGTTTGGAACCCAAATGACTATAAATAAGGTGTTTACTTCCAATAATTTATATTCCAAGATAGATAAAGTTTTTATAACTTTGTGTCCATTATCTGATCATAATGTGATAGCTTTCAACTTTAATATAGGAAATGATGATCTGATTTTTGCCAGAGAATCCCAACCTATATTATAAAGATGAAAGGATTTCAAGAATTTTTTACAAGAGTTAAATTTGTTTTTAAAGTTTAATAATAATGGAGAAGTTTTGATATTATATTATGGGGTGCATTAAAAGCATACCTTTATGGTAGAATTAAGATTGGTATCTTATAAAGAGAAAGGAAGGGAATGGAATAGGGAACTTATTGAGTTACAAGCTAAAATTGATAAATTAAGACTAAACTAAACTAAATCCTAATGATAAGATTATAAATTCTGAACTGGCAGCATTAAATCAGAAATATTTAGACATTCTAAATCATAAAGTTTCGATATACTTAGAAAAATGTAAGTTGCAATGATATTCCATTAACCCTAAAAACTTACACTGATTGGCCATTAGATGTAAAAAAACCAAATAATATGAATCATACCAATGAAGTTAATTATAAAGTAAATAACATCCCTAAAAAGTACTGATTTAAAAGACATACTTGAAATTTTCTGAAGTCATTATAAATCAATTAATGACAATAAGCTCATTTTGGAAAATGATATATTAACAGATACATTTCTAAAACATAATATCAAGAATTGATTAACAAAAGAGCTAGTTATGGTTTTAGATAAATCAATATATTTTAAAGAAGTGAAAGAAAAAAGAAAAACTTAAAAAATATTAAGGTCCCAGGACTAGAAGGTATAATCACAGAAATATATACAATAATTCCAGATAATACATTAAAAGTTTTATTAAAGGCATTCTGGTAGATAAAAAAAATGAAATGAATATACCTCTCTTCTAGAAATTTTCTTAAATTTTGCCTACTCTGAAACAAGGATTTCAAACTATAATCTTCTTAACATCCCAGTTCTCTTTTAAGCATTGATTACAAACTATTTATGTCCACATTAGCTAAAAGACTAACTAATATAATGATAACTTTAGTTGACAATGATCAAACAGGATTTATATTAAACAGGAAGGTACAAGATAACATTATTAGACTATTAAATCTGATTGATAATATAAATACAAATAAAAGAGAACTTTCAGTCATAAGTTTAGATATAGATAAAGACTTGTATTCTATCAGTTGATCATACTTAGACAAAATACTTAAAGGATATAATTTCTCATTGGACTTTGAGTTAATAATGAAGGTATTATTTATATTTTCTTACATTAAAATTGGTTCCTGTTTATTTTCATTTCAAATATTAAAGGGAACAACACAAGGTTGCCCCTTATCACCCTTATTATTTGCATTGTCAATTGAGCTATTTGCTACTTTTGTAAGAAATGACACAAATATAAAAGGCTTTTTGTTAAACGATTTGTATTGTTCAAAAATCCAATTATTTGCAGGTAACATACTATGAACAACTGGAAACATAGAATCTTCACTCCAATATATTACTGAGTCTATTAAATATTTGAAAATATATCTGGCCTAAGATTTAATAAAAAAAATGGAAACATTATTAATAAATAAAAAATAAATACTTATTTAAAAGATTATAATAAGGTTAGATGGGAAAATAAGCAACTTCAATATTTAGGCATTATTATAAAATCTACATGGAAGGATTCTGTAAATTCAAATTATTTAACCTTAATAAATACAGTACTGAAATTAACTGGTAATTAGAATACAAACATTTTACCATGGAACACAGGTTTTCATTGATAAAAATGATTATATTACCAAACTTGTTATACTATATACAATCCTTGATCTTGTTTCCATCCCCAACATTTTTTAAGCAGTTAAATTCAATTTTAGTTATGTTCCGTTGGTATCCTCAAAAACCTAAGATAGCTTTTGATTGGCATGTGAAAAGCTGGTATGATAATGGAATTTGATTTCTTAATATTGAATTGTTTATGAAATCAACTATTATTAATATACCAAGTCACTGGCTAAATGCCTCTTATACTTCAAATTGGAAAGGCATACATGAAATAAGTATAATATATAATAGTTTCTTTTTGGGCATTAAGAAAATATATTGAGTTCTAAAAGATTTTTGTTTGAATATCAGAAAATGTCCCTCTTTTACTCCTGATATTAATAATTTTACTACATTTAGGAAAGGGATGTATGGTAGTTATTTGGTTAGACAATTGTTATTCCTGATATTACCTAAACCATATACAGTGAATTGTTTGGAATCTTCTAATTTGAATAACATGTTAAATCTTAAAGAAAATAATTTACAATTCTCTGCACCAATTTTTAGATGATAATAAAAGCCAGACATAATGTTAATAAAGATAACTGGTTAACTATAACAAGTTTTAAGGGAATTTGTTAATAACAACATAAAAAACAGTGCTAAATATAAATACAAATTCCTTGTCAAAGACTGTAGATTTTTTCCCTGCATCAAGTCTGATTATGTTGATAATATATAAGATTTTAAGGGCTGATTTCCTATCTTTTGATTTATCCATTTGGGACTATTCAATGAAAGTTAATAATGAAATATTTTCAACGGATTGTTTATCTTTGAAATCTGCTAATTACACCACTTATTCACCTTTTTGGAAAACCTTTACACAGAAGTACAGAAGTATCAGCATAGAAGCTTTTTAACACCACATAAAATTGTATTGATATACAAAAAAAAAAAAGAAGTAAAGTGTTGGAGATGTGGTGAGACCCTTGTTGCCAACTGGGTATACATTATTAAAAGTAGAGTACTTTTGCAATCTTGGAAAGATTTTAAAAATGTTGTTAGTGCTTTATGGACTGATAATTGTAATATTATTGACTCCTTAATCTTATTCAATGTTCCATTTCCAGGTTTGATTCCAAAAATGTAAGTGTCTGTCCTCTGGTCAATCCTGGTCATTGTTAAAAAAGTGAATACAATGAATTGGAAAAGTGAAAGCACTCTTTCATTAGCAATTTTATATGTTTAGCTAAAAATATGTGTAATACAGAATTACAAACTATTTATAATAGAACATGAAATATAACATACAAATATTTAACTTGGCAGAAACTACACAACTTATTAGAGAAATATTAATGCTTTTGTTTAATTCATGCTAAATTTTGTTATGGATGACTGTATATCATTATATGCTTGTTTTTGTTGTGAATTCTTTGCTTTCTTTTAACTCTTTGGGTTGTTAAATCAAATATTTTTTTAAAAAAGAAAACCATAAATAAAGCAAGAATACTAATCCAGAAAGGTATTAAAGAAGGAAAAAGTTCAAGGAGAATTTAGACCTAGACAAAGTAATAATGAAGAAGTGGCAGAGATAGGAATTAACAACCAGAAACAGATGCCAGTGACTAAAGTAGTAATTCAAGTTATATTACAAAGATAATGTGAGTCCATGAGTTAGAGCAATAAAATGTACCTACTGAGCAGCAATTAGGTAACTGTAACATGAAGGGCCAATAGATGAAAAAGTTTAGTTGCTTTTAAAAGACCAGTAAATCAGCAGGATACAAAGAAGCTCTCAGTATCTCCAACAAGTGATCAAAAAGACCTAAGAGCAAAATGCCAAGATAGTTGAAGGCAAACTATACAAATCAAGTGCAATAAAGTGGTGGATCAGAGAAGGAAAGACTTTAATGGTTGGACTCTACTTTGCATGCATGTCTCAAAGATCATCAATACTATATAAATATGGCTACTGAAGTTCAAGAAAGAGCAATACATGTCACCTTAGTATAGCAACCATCTAAATGAAGAGAACTGTTGCAATGCTGAAAGAAATAAAGTCTATGTTAGTAAACTGACATGGAAAAAATACATGCATATTTGACCTAAATATTAAAAGCATCAAGCCACAATTCCCAGCTGAAACATAATTGCAGCTTGCTGATTTTTAAGTAGGAGCAGAGTGTACACAGAATAAAAGAGGACTCAAAATCAGAAAAATTGACACAAGAATGTTTATCCAAAGATGAGCCAGAGTGATGACAGAACAATCAAGCACATACCTCTGAACAAGTTCAATGATAAGACAAAAACATCATTAAAAGAAATCAAACAAGAAGGAAACTAGAAAAAAAGAAAGCAAACAAGGTTACTGTATTAATGAATGGAAAAGAAATCTGAAAAAAGATAAAACAAACACGTTTACAGTATTAATAAATGAATAGTCTTTGTAGTTCAGCAGGTGAGATACTTCCCTTTGATCCTGGGAGATCAAAAAGGTCTTGAATCCATTCCCATGCCAGGTAGTTGGATTAATTTTCCAGTACTAACACCGCAATGTAACATAAGGGGAGTGCTGTTCTCCTGAGTGCACCATACTTTGAATGAGATGTTTAGCCAACGTCCCACCTGCATCAGCTGATGCATATCAGGTAGATGTAAGATCACATAATGTTTGTCAAAAAGAGCAGGAGTTCTTTTATCAAAGATAAATTATACAAAACTTAAAAAAATCTTTTTTCAACATTCTTTCTGACTTTATATTTGTAAACACATATAATATCAAAAGCGCACTTCTTAATACATAGTATTCCATATCTTCCCCAACCTTTTAGTTTTAAACACTTTTATGCCTTTCTTCTTATTTCATACTTGTCCACTTTTTACTATACAAAATATTGTAGCATTTAGCCAACCAAATATATCAAGTATATACAATGTATCCATTATATCCCACTTAAATTGTCAAATCTTTATAAAACAACATGTACATTCATTTGCATATTCATTTTTCAATATTTTATTTATCTCCTGTTCCTGTCCAGAATATTTTTATTCTTTCACACTTTACAATTGCCATGCTGAATTGTTTCTTCCTTGTTACTCATATAACCATACCTTTCAAATAACTGTTTGTACTTTGATAATTAATAAACTTCCAGTAAAGTCAGTTCCAGTCTCCACAAAAAAAAAAAAAAAAAAAAAACTTTCACATTCCTTAATATTAACTTCTTTCATTTCACTTTATTTTCCCTGCCAAGGGTCAATTCTGTAACATTTATCCAATATTTCATACCAATTTGTACTGTTTGTGTCACTTCAGTTACATAACATTTCCCTTATTTTATTTAATTCATATATTCAATAGCTTCTCCTTCAAAATTTTCAACTCTCTTATACAACCTAGATTGTATTAGTTTGATAATCTGTTCAAATTTTACAATTAATATTTTAGTAACAATGCATTTTTTGTATAACATTCCCAAAATAAATAGAATGAGCCCCCTTCTCCTGAGAAAAGTACTGGATTTATTAAACCCAATCCCCTCTGTCTCTTGTAGTACATACTGCATCTTTTTACAGAGTTTAGTTTATAACCACAAACTGCATTTAAATATTACCTAAATAACCAAGCTTTCCAAATATTACCAAATGTTTTAAGTAAATAATTTTGAAAAAAATAAGAGATATGATTTCCATTCAACAGTCAAGTAATTTGTGTCTTATATTAAATCATCCCATTGTTTTGGTATACTCTCCAAATGTAATGCCTAACACTTCAGTATCATGTGTAGTAACATATATACCACTTTAATTTCTTTATTTCTTCAAATTCGTTCCTGCTGTTCTCTATTTAAATCTAATCTAGCCATTCTCAGAAGAAAACACAAACCCTTCCTGACAATAATTAACTATACCTTGGTTTTAACTATTATCACAGTATGAGCAGCATAACACACCATTACAGGCAATTTCACCAAGCCCTGTAAATCAAATTTGCCTAATAATTATTTATTCACTTTAACAGTATTTATTACCAAACTAAAAAGTATCATACTAATTATGTATCCCTGATGTACCCCATTTTTAACTTTAATCTGTCTGCTGAACTGACCATTTACTAATACATTTGTAAACACATTTGAATAAATAAGTTTCAAAAATTAATAACTTTCTCTGGAACCTCACACTCCTAAAATATTCCAAAACTGATAATGACATAAACACAAAGAAAGTTTTTCAGTTGATTCCATGTGACATTTTTATGTCGCATGAAATCAATTTACCTTCTGTTTGGTTTTGTGCAATTTTGTCTATTAATTCCTTAATTATAGCCAATCTATACTTTCCTTTCATTCCGTATCTTCCATTACAATTACCTGTTTTATGACATTATTTAACCTTATTTGAAAAAAATCATCATGACTATTTTACAATTCATCAAAGTGAAAGCAAACACAAAAACTAAATTAAAAAAATGAAGTAGTGAAATAGTTTGTCAGACACACTCCAGCAGTATTGCCAGAATGATCGAAGGAAGCAGTGGAACAATAAAATCCTTTTATTAAGGGATAAAAACACTGGTAAAATAACTGGTAAGTGCTTTCATTTAATAAAATATTAAACTTCATCAGACACCACATTCTTTACATCACTTCCTTATATACTCAAGTAGTTCAAATTCATTGGATAAGAAAAATGCAAATCAATCAATGAAACCACCACCATAGCCTGCCTAAAAGGTGCCACATACACAATAAAACCCAAAGAATTGTATATGTGTATATATGTATGCTTTCTAATGGAAAAAAATGTAATAAAATAAAATACTGAATAATTGTTGTTGTTATTATGTATGTGGTACCTTTTAGGCAGACTATGGTGATGTAAAGAACATGGCATTTGATGATGTTTAATACTTTATTAAATGAAAGCACTTACCAGTTATTTTATCAGTGTTTTTATCACTTAAAAGGATTTTATTGTTCGACTGCTTCCTTCGATCATTCTGGGAATACAGTTGGAGTGTGTCTAGAAGACTAGTTCACTACTTCATTTTTTATTCAGTGTTTGTGTTTGTTTTCACTTTTGGTGGTTCATGGCTTCTGGAAGTGCACTGGATTCCCCCCAGCTCTCCATTCCCAATGGACAAGGTGGCTTTGAGAAGAGCATCGATAACTTAACAGCTTTAATAATGCAACTTAACCAAAGGATGGACTACCTATATGAATGGATTGGTTCGGCTGGAGAAATTCCTCCCACTGTGACTCATCCATAGGGGGGAGCCAGAGGATCAGCATTTGATTTTAACTGTACATCACTTTGTCTTGCTGCTGCCTCACAACTCAACTTGCAGGAACCTAGCAGTCCTGCAGTTGGAAATACACAGTCTGGGTTACTAGGGAAGTTGCCTGGACAAGGAATTGCTACTAATGGTGTTCATAGACAAGGAACTGCTTTTTCCAACAGGAGAGACCTTCCATTACTTAAATATTGGGTGGGTGCTGGTTTTTCCTACATTCCAGGACAGGAATAGACTGGCTTCATCTTGGAGGGTAAGCTAAATGATTTTGACAATAAGTTGCTGAAATTTAAAAAACTGCAAAACTGCACCTTGAAAATGCATACCTGAGGGAGTGTATTTGGTGTAATATTGTTCATAGGTTCATAGGTTCATAGGTTTATACTAGGCTATCTGCCCTAAGGCATTTATAAGCCTAGCCCAAATTTTTGTGGCTTACGCCACCCCTTATATGAAAAAATACTGTGCCCATTAGTTTGTTGTGCCTCTGTCCAGCAGTGACACAGAGATGATTCCCGGGATAAACCTACGATCTCCCATCCACAGGTCAAGATTTCTCTTGAACAGAGCCAGCGAGGTGCTCTGCCTCACATGGACCGGGATTTTATTCCACAGCATAGGGAGTCTCTGAGTGATAAATCTATCCCTCCAGCACGTCCTATTTATATCCGTGCTAAGGTTTAAGTCGCTTGCTCTAGTGGTTTTGGATTTTTTGAGGTGGAGCATGTCCATTAATTCTGGGTTGGACATGGCCTTGTATGTCAGGCACATGTCACCTCTGAGCAGATGGTATGCAACTGAATAGAGCTGGAGTTTCTTCAATCTGGCAGCATATGACAGATTTTGGAGTCCCTTTATCCTTTTGGTGAAGAACTTTTGGGGTCTCTCCAATTGCTGCAGATGTCGGGTGAGATACATCCCGAATGGGGCATTGTACTCGATCATTGGTCTGATAAGTGAAGAGTACAGGAGAACAATGACCTCACTAGATCTGGATGTGAATCCCTTCATGATCAGGTGGGCAATGTAGAAGGTCTTTCTAACCACTTTAGCAACATGAGTGTCAAAAGAAAGGCCACTGTCAACCTGGGTCCCCAGGTCCCTGATAACCTCTGCTGTGCTTAGTGGATTGCCACCTATATGGTAGCTTGGGGTTACCTTGTTTTTCCTGAAGGGTATGACTATACATTTTTTGGCATTTAACTTCAGGCCATGGCTCTGGCACCAGATATCTGTTTCCGTGAGTCCCTTCTGAAGGATATCCGTGTCCGATGCACTTTCCACTATGGCGCCCAGTTTGCAGTCGTCTGCAAACTTTGTCAGCCAAAGTCCTCCCATGTTGGCCTGTACTTCTGAGAAGTAGATGCTGAACAATAGGGGGCCAAGGACTGAGCCCTGTGGGACACCACTTGTGACCGGCTTGGAGTCTGACATAGCGCCAGCAACTCTAACCCTGTGGGTTCTGTCCTTAAGCCAGTTTGCAACCCATCTTGTGACATATGGGTTTACATTTAAGCTGGTAAGTATTTCTACAATACCCAAGTGGGGTATTGTGTTGAAGGCCTTTGCAAGGTCAAGGTAGGCTGTATGGACTGCCTTTCCCTCATCAATGGCCTTGGTGACTGTTTTGAAGAAGAAGAAGAAGCCCACATTCTATCACTGAAGGTATTTCCTTAGTGATTGATTTAATTTTAGGTCCCATTCTTTTGAATGAACCATCTTATGTGAAAGATTCTTGGCACTTTTTGAGTAAAATTGGTGCCTTTTTACAGGAGCACATTTTTGATCCTTCTAAGCATGTGATTTTTACAGTTGATGTCATTTCTTTATACACTTGTATTCCCCATTTGGAAGGGATTGATGCAGTTTGTGAATATTTAGCTAGAATAGGTGGTAGGTTCAATGCTGGGGCCATTTCAACCATTAGATTGTTTTTGGAATTAGTTTTAGAGAACAACATTTTTCTTTTTGGTAACAGCTATTATAGGCAAGGGGTGGTGAAGTGGCGATGGGATCTCTGGCAGAACACAGTCATGGCCCTTTGGGAGTGTGAAGCATTACCCATTTTGAAAAGTCAATTCAACATCCAGTTTTTTTGTCGTTACATCGATGATTTATTTTTTATTATTGAAGGCAATTCCATTGTAGTTAATGAGTTTTTCCAAGTAATGAATTCTATTTCCAGCTATGTTAAATTCACCTTGGGAAATTTTGGTACTACGGTGAATTTTTTGGATGTATGTTTATATTGGGATGCAGATGAACAACGTATTCACAGCAAGGTTTACCGCAAAGAGACCTTTACTAATGGGTATTTGCATCATTCCAGTAACCACCCTAAACATACCATCAGGAATATCCCCGGGCAGTTTATGAGTAGGATGACATCTAAATGGGGTGATTTGATAGAAGAATTTCACACAGTTTTGTTTTTATTCACACATAGAGGGTATGACGCACAGGGGTTAACTCTGGTTAGTGAAGAGATACAGCATGTTTAGATCTATAATAGATTTTCCAAATTCGTTCAATATTGGCCATCAGCAGCATGATCAAGAGAACGGGTATAATGTTGATACCTTGTGTTCCTTTGACACCAGTTCTGATGGATCCTTGATCAGGCAGATTGTTATCGATAATTGGAAAATCATTAATGGCAACAAGGACATCAGACGGACACTGGGGGGTGGCCCCAAATTTGTTTTTAGGAACAAGTATAATTTAAAGGGAATTTTGGAAAATACCATTTCAGTGCCACCCATTATCAACACCAATAGAATTGGCATGCATGCGTGCCACAGCTGTAATATGTGCCGATTTATTTCTGAGGGACCTTACATTAAGATAGACAATTTTGATAGGACATTCAAAGTACCATGTTATGTCGACTGTAAAACTAAGGGGGTGGTTTACATTGGTCAATGTTCTGGCTGTTCTGCATTTTACATAGGTATGACCACTCGGAGTTTAAATGTCAGAATCAGAGAGCACATTTATAGTATTAAGACTTGTGATGATAGCAACGCTTTGTACAAACACACCAAAACTTGTAATGGATACAAAAAATTTTTATTTTTAGTTTTGGAAGTTGCACATATTGATCTCAGAGCAGGAGACCACAAGAATTTCTTAGAGCAGCGTGAAACTGTGTGGCAGATAAAACTTAACTCGGATAAATTCCCTGGTCTTAATGATTACATCAATATTAAATGTTTTTTAAAGCATAGGAAATTACAAGTGAATAAGGAAGTTAATTCCTTTTGGTTTTTTAGTTAAATACAGAATGTATCTTTTTAATTGCTTTGTTAATTGATTTTAATTGAGTAATTGGTTTTCAATCATGTGAGTATTTAAATGCACTGAATTCTGGTTCCTTTTTTTGTATTCTGATGAAGGTATTAAACTGTTGGTTACGCTATTTACTGACTCTCACTGAGTTCATCGTGGTTTCAGCTTCCATCTGCCAGCTTTTTGTGTTATTTGTTTCATTGGATGATGAACTTTTGAATTTAACTGTGCATGATACAATCAACCAACACTTTGAGTGAGCTATTTATGGCCACTTTACTAGACATCAAGAGTTCGTTGAAGGTTCTAATGCAGAGGTCCAATGAGAACAGACGCTCTCGATGACTAAAACCCACGACTGAAAGACAACTGAGTCCGGCTTCATTTCTTGAATTGAAAACAGTGGTGGAAACAGAAGACCGTCCGTGAAAGGATTATTGCCGTTGTGGTTGTATGCGACCACGAGAAAAGTCTCCCTGGACTATCATGCAGGAACAAAACCATAGAGTGTTTTCTCAACGGAATTCAGAACCCAAACAAGGTAATGAAAGGTTTAACCACATTGACATTAGCAATAAGCGACACATGCTTGTAAATTTGTTAAAAGACATCGTTCTTTGGACATTGAAAACAGCTATTTCAGACATTGTGTTGATTTAGGTATGGTCCCTAAGGGCCTGAGATTCTTTAAATGCCCGAACGGAGTTACTAAATTTTAAAACTTTGAGTGTTTTTTCAATACTGTGGGCATGAATTTTTTGAACTTGTTAATTGACAACAATGTCACCAAAATGGCTGATTTAAAAGTCGAAATTATGCAGTTGGAAAATGAGTTAAAGGAGTTGGTGGGTGACAGCAAGGTTGGAGAACTTTTTATTGTATTGCATAAAGAGTTGGAACAACATACAGCAGAGGTTATTAACAGAACGGGTTAAGATAACCCGTGACACTATCACCTATGACAGTGGCACAGCTTACGATAATTTTGCCAATAAAGAGTTTTTCTAGAGGTGAAATGCTTCCACACCCATTTACGATGTATCTGATCCAGTAGGGGTCAACAGTAATGGTGTGGGATGCAGGACCATGCACACGGAAAATAATTTAGTTGACAATGACTCTGTGATCAAGGAGTCAGTGGTTGACTCCCACAATGTTAAGAATTTTTATGTCATTATTGGCAATGAGGGTACTGACATTGAAATTGATGGACAATTTGCTCATGTTGAAGGGTCAGTTCGACCTAAAGTTAAAGTTAGTAATAATGCAGTGGGCAACACCATTTCTGGTTCCAATCCTAATTCTACTTTTTTAAACAAAAAGGGAGGTCAACACCAAAGGAACATTGTCCTGATTTGGGGTCCAGTTCTAACCTAGAAAGAACTTTTGATCAGTTTAACATTATTAATCTGACAGAGCATTGTTTTTCTGAAAATGAACTTAATGTTTTGAAGTATGGTTTGAATTTCATTCCCACATTCAGGGCTAATTTGACCAATACCATTGTTGATATTAAGAAGTTTTGTAGGAAATTGAATGTAAAATACACTTTGCACTTTATGGCCAACAAGGGACAACCTCAAAAGTCTTTGGTGAAACCTTCTACATTCACCAATACTATTAAAGTATTTGAGGAACAATGCATTGCTGATGTTAACAAAGCTTTGAGTGCAAAGAGGTATGTTGTAGATAATTTATCCAGGGTTGACAGATTCATGAAAAGTGACAAAGGTAGCAACATTGTGATTATGGACCAGAACATTTATCAGACAAAAATGTTAGAAATCATTAATAATTCAGACGAATATGAAAGTATTACTCTTTTTGATTATAAACGTAGAGTGCGTTTGATACACTCTGAGTTATATAGTCTGTTCATGTCAGGGGACATTACAAGTGAGGTGTATGATTTTTGATTTTGGAATTCCAAAAACCCATAAAAATGTAAACAATCCCCCCTTCAGGCCGATAGTTTCATGCCCACATTCTATCACTGAAGGTATTTCCTTAGTGATTGATTTAATTTTAGGTCCCATTCTTTTGAATGAACCATCTTATGTGAAAGATTCTTGGCACTTTTTGGTAAAAATTGGTGCCTTTTACAGGAAACACATTTTGATCCTTCTAAGCATGTGATTTTACAGTTGTTGATGTTTCTTATACACTTGTATTCCCCCCCATGGGAAGGATTGATGATGTTTTGTGATATTTAGCTAGAATAGGTGGTAGGTTCAATGCTGGGGCCATTTCAACCATTATATTGTTTTGAAAAGTCAATTCAACATCCAGTTTTGATGATTTATTTTTATTATTGAAAGCAATTCCATTGTGTTAATGAGTTTTTCCAAGTAATGAATTAAAGAGAGACCTACTAATGGGTATTTGCATCATTCCAGTAACCACCCTAAACATACCATCAGGAATATCCGGGTATAATGTTGATAACCTTACATTAAGATAGACAATTTTGATAGGACATTCAAAGTATGTTATGTCGACTGTAAAACTAAGTTTAAATGTCAGAATCAGAGCACATTTATAGTATTAAGACTTGTGATGATAGCAACGCTTTGTACAAACACACCAAAACTTGTAATGGATACAAAAATTTTTATTTTTATTGATCTCAGAGCAGGAGACCACAAGAATTTCTTAGAGCAGCGTGAAACTGTGTGGCAGATAAAACTTAACTCGGATAAATTCTGGTCTTAATGATTACATCAATATTAAATGTTTTAATTGCTTTGTTAATTGATTTTAATTCAATCATGTGAGTATTTAAATGCACTGAATTCTGGTTCCTTTTTGTATTCTGATGAAGTTATTTACTGACTCTCACTGAGTTCATCGTGGTTTCAGCTTCCATCTGCCAGCTTTTTGTGTTAACTGTTTTGAAGAAGTCGACCAAGTTCAAAAGGCATGATCTGCCCTTGACGAAGCCAAACTGGGTCGGGTCCAATGTCTGCAAGTCCCCTATATCTTTGTTTATGAGCTCCATTATGATCCTCTCCATAGCTTTGCAGATTAGACTTGTTAAGCTTATGGGGCGGTAATTACCAGGGTCCGTAGAGGCACCGCCTTTGTGGAGTGGGACCACAGTTGCCATACGCCACTCCTTGGGCACGTATTCTGTGGTAAGGCTGAGATTAAACAGCTGCCTTATGTGCGGGTTTAATTCCTCATTTAGCTCGTGTAGCACACAGCCGGGGACACCATCCGGTCCCATTGATGCTGTGTTTTTAGCTTTAGAGAGAGCAGCTTTCACCTGCGCATTTGAGATGTCTGGGAGGCTACACTCTGCTGGGATAGTTATCTCTCCTTTAGGGGAGAGGGGTGAAGTTTGCACTGAACCTGTCTGCCAGTATGTTGGCAATGTCTGTGGGTTCAGTGATTTTTGTATCACTTTGGACTAATTCTGAGCATATCTGGGAGTTTCCACCCAGGTTCCTAACATAGCTGAAAAAGGCCTTATGATTGTCCTTTGAATCCATGGCAATTTTTCTCTCAAAATTGGCCTTAGTTGATTTTATGAGTGCTCGTATTTTTTTACTATTAATGATCAGGGGTGACTTCCCTTTTATGGATTTTGTTCTATCATGTAATAGCTTTCTCCTCTTATTGTAAAGTTTGTTAATGGCTGGGGTCCACCAGACTGGACGTTTGCCCTTTGTGGAAAGAGTCTTGGTTTTATTTGGGATTGCCTGATCCATGCAGTCCTGGAGGTGTTCATAGAAGGCATTTGTAAGGGCTTCCGCAGCTTGGGTTGTGGTTTCCACTGGCTCAGGGGCCTTGAAGGATACCACACCAGTCTTGAGTAGTGTGAAGTTTGCTTTAGAGAAGTTCTTCACTGTGGTCATTTTTGTTTGGGGTGGGGGCGGGATGTGGATTTCCAGTGAGATTAGTTTATGATCAGATCTCACCAATGAGGGATATACTTCCGGTGTGGAGCATTTTGTCCCCATGTTTGTGATAATGAGATCTAGTATATTTTCTCCTCTCATGGGAACAGTGACTAGCTGTTTCATGGCATTTGAATTTATGAACTCCAGGAACCGTTGGGCTAGAAAGTTAGGGCTTGAGTAATGTTCCCAGTCTATATTCGGGTAGTTGAAGTCACCCAATATGATGGTGTTTGGAGATACATTTATACCCTCCAGTGTCTTCAGGAAGGCTGTGTGGGGTTCCTGAGTTTGAGAGGGTGGCCTGTAGCATGCTACAATTTGTAGAGCAGTTTTGCCTATGGTTAGTTGCACCTGGATGGTTTCAAGCTTCGTGCGTTGCCACCAACCTGGAGGTGTGGGTATCCTTTATGAATATGGATACACCCCCTCCTTTTGTGGTGTGGTCCGGGTTTTGGGGCCGGAACGCATGATATGAGGTAAAACCTAATAGTGCCGGGGTGCTCTCAGGAGCCTTGAACCAGGTTTCAGTTACAGCACAGACATCGATGTTCTCCATACTGAGAAGGGCCTCGAGTGCATGCATTTTGAGATTTAGACTTCTGGCATTGAGCAGCATTACCCTCAGTTTCTTCCCATTTTTGTTTTCTAGGGTGGTAGGTTTAGAATTTGAGCCTTGTCTAAAAAGGCACTATGGGGGTGGCAAGAGCCTTAGCCAATATCCAGAATCCCAGGGGTGACAGGTGCAAGCCGTCCCTTGCGAAGCAGCGTGGCTTGTCAAGCATGTCATCCCAGGCAGACCGACACTGTTTCCCCTTTGAATGACACCAGACATTAAGCCAATTGTTAAAGCTGATCATCTTGTCTCTATATTGTGGCATCATTCTTGGTGAAGGAAGGATACTGCTCAGGGTCAGGGTCATACCTGCCTGGGCTACATAATCAGAGAGCTCCCAAGGGTTTATGCATTTGGACCTGTTAAAAATGTTTGACAGGTTTGGTATTGAATTGTTCAAATTGCTTATTAAATATAATGATACAGAGGTAGAAATCCTCAGTAAAGACTTGACTGTTTCGGACAAAAACATAAGGGAACATGTTTCATATGAACAACTGAGGTATGAGCATTGAGAATTTATAATAGCATAGAGCAATACATAGAAAAGTTAAAAGCTGGAAAAAACAATAAAATTAACTGGGACTTAAATGAGTATGTGAATGGCTTAGTATACCCAAAACTACCCAGCTTTCAAAACAAACATAGACATTATAATAATAGGAAAATCATTCCTGTAAATAATTATGACAATAACCAGGACTTGGGGATTGTGGCTGACTTAGAAGAACATGGAGCAAGCTTTGACTATGATAATGAATACCCAGGACTAAGAAGGTTGGAGAGAATTAGAAATAAGAATGACTCTAATGGTAGACAAGAGCAACAACTGGGGTGTCAGGGAGCCAGACCAAGGAACAAAAACTGGAGGACATAAGTTTTTTGCATCAGGTTATTGACCAAGATGGTATCATTTTAAATGACCATAAAAGCCAATTTGGTGGATGTATCATCGTTTTGAATGTGCAAAATTACTTTAAGGTTTACTAGTTCACTACTTTGTTTTTTTATTTATTTTACAATTCATATTATATTGATATGGATCTGACTTAATAGTTTCTCATCACCCTTCTTCCAAATTAGTCTAATAATACTTTTATACATTTTCTTGATTTTAAGCCTTGATTCACCCACTCACATTTCAATTTATAAGTTCATAGGTACTTACTAGTTTAATGATATGTGAGGATCTTAAGAAACCAAGACATCCATTTTCATGGTAGTATCTGTCCCTTATATTTTATTTACAAAGAACCCAGAGAAGGACAGAATAAAGAAAGGATGGGAGATTTGCATATTACTTCTATCCATGAGGATAAGGGTGCTAAACTGGGGGTGAATGTGTGGTTACCCATCTAATAGTGTAAACTGCATTTGGATACGATAAAAGAAATGCTTTATTTTGTGGAGTAGAAGACAGTTCCACACAGACAGAATTATCTATGATACATACCTATATCTTCAACATATAATATTTACATTGCAGAAGAGACTGTGGTCCCTTGAGCAGATATTTATGCTGCCATTAAACTTGAAAATGTGCAATAAGACTGACAGCATAAAGTTTGTTGAAGCTCTATGCACAAGACAGAAGACATGTCGCAGCAGTCTGTATGACACAGACAAGACAGACAAGGCGTTTAGATGGAATGGATACGCTTTTTGATTTAGACACTTGATTTTCTTGGTGAGGCAGTTTTTTTGGTCATTCCATTTGTGACAAGTGTTTGGACAAGTGCATAGCAAAATGGACATTATACTCAGTGATTATGAGTGTCAAGTGCAGAGGAATTATTATATCCCTGGACCTGGATGCCATACCTTAGGTATATATGAAACCATTTGAGCTCCTTAAACAGTTTTCATAAAACATGTGATCAGGAACACCTTCTGTTGGTACAGACTCTTGTTCCTTTCACTATTACTTTTTGAACTTCCTCAATAGTAGTTTATCTACTAAGTATAGCCATTCTTTCTTTATAAATGTTTTAACACCCATTTTATATCCAGTTTAATTTGTTTCTGTGCATAAACAGCTTTAAAACAGATTCTACAGATTTACTTACTTTTTCTTGCTTATTAACTGTGTTACACTTTTCACATCCTGTACTAACATTACCATACTTTTGCTATACTTTATTTGCCTGCTTAGAAAAAAAAAAGATTAAAAATCTCCACATTTTTGCCTTAATAGCATGTTTCTTACATTTTTTCAACATAAATATTACTTGCTGTATCATTGCCTTCTTATTATTACTTTTGATAATTTCCTCTTATTGTACTTTAAGATAATCTTATATTTTCTTTTGTAATCAACCCACCACTTTAACAAGTTCCTATAAAAAACCTCTCATTACTAAATGTTCTGTAAATAATACCTGCCTTTTGTCTTGTAGCACCTACAGTTTTGAGCACTGTCCAGTTAATGTCTTATACCCCTCGCCTTCTTCAATAACAAACTGTTTGTGCCCCAAAATAGCCCATGTTTCTATATGATTAGAAAATCCAAAAAGTGCCAGAGTTAGGTTCCTTTAATCTCCCTGAGAATACACAAAAATCAGTGTCTGTCTTTAACTTTCCCTTCATATAAGTATACTTATGTACTTGTGCTTTATGAAGTCAAAATTATGGGAAAAAACATTATTTACATACTTTAGCTTCAATCTTTTGCTTTCTTTTTCTTCCCTTATTGCCACAATTAAAGCCTTCCAAAATCACTAGATTTGCTTTAATATAGCAATGTACTATTACAAGCCTTCCTGGACAAACAATAGTAACTTCATATATTTTAATATAATTCACCCTTACAGTATTATGATTACAGAACATAAATCATTACCCATAGAGCTTACGATGTCCCTTCTCCATACTAGCTTTAATCTTTTTTAATTTCACCAAATCTTTTGGGTTTCTAATACTATGATGGGAATGGACCCCATTCCTAAGTCAAAGTATGATTAAAGTTTATGAAATTAGTATTGGTTCAGTCTTTGATGTCAGCCAAAAGTGCTCTTCGCAGCACCCACAATGTGCCCAGTAATGACTCCTGCAATTCGTACAGAATTACATGGATTGGTAACATATCTAAATACGATTGTAGATTCCTTTTTATAAGACCCATTACTCCTACTACTATTGGAACTGTCTAGGTATCTTGCTTCCACACTGATCTTGCTTCTACCTGCAGATCCTGATATTTTATGACTTTGTGTCTATCTTTATCCAAGACAATGTAGTCACTGGGTGTGGCGATTTCAATGATCAATGCTACTGTTGTCTTCTTTTCTTAGACCACTCTATCCGATATTCTAGCATTTATCTTTTGAACTGTTGGTAATGGGTGATCCTATGTGATAAAAACTTCATAATTTTCTATGGTGCTATGTCGCAACCAGCAACAAGGTGTGCAACTGTTTCCAATTCAGTTTTACAAAACCTACATTTGTCTGTTTCTCCAACATGTTCAATGGACTTTATAATCAGAGTGTATGTAGCCCACTATCTTGGATTGCCAATACTAACCTTTCATTTCTTGGTTTGAATTCGCCTCTCCTTAACCATTACTGTGCTTGTTCCTGATCAACATGAGGTTCCTCCAGAAGTTTTCTATACTTGCAAATATATTTATGCTTTTTCCACATTTCTTGCCTTCTTATTTGGTCCTTCACCTTATATTCTTTCCTTTGTTTTTTGCCACATTCAGTTGCTGCCTGCTTTTTATCTACTTTTCGTTTGATTTCCATTCCTGCTTGATGCCAATATGCTTCTGCTAAATTAAGCAGTGCAATCATCTTAGATTTATTCTCCTCATGTTTCAAAACTTTTATTAAATTTGTGTCTTGTGAGGTTATCAGATATATGTGGATTCCCACAATTGCAAATCTATACATGTAAGCAATTTCAAGGAGGCCCATACTTCCTTTGGAACAGGGAATATATAATCTTGGTATACAATCTAGCCAACACGTTTTGGGTCCAGTCAATCACTCCAAAACTGTAAGTTAGGGCAGGAAGAGCAAATTGGTTTATAGCTTGGATTTTGATCCTAGATGTCAAAGCTGTTTTCAGAATTAATTTAAGTCTTCGAAAATATTCCTTACTAAGTTTTATTCACATTTGTTCATGTTTTATTGTTGATCCTTCATCAGTTGCCAAAAATGTATACATTCCCTATTGTTCAAATTCTTTTATATCACATTCTTGTCCCAAACTGATGTTTTCCTGGTGCTGCAGGTTCCTACTTTAAAGGTTGTGTTTGCACACTTATCAAGACCAAATGACACTCTTATATCATCTGAAAAATATTTGACAACCTGCAGCTATGTTTTCAGTTCCTCATCTGATGAGCTATACAGTTTTAAACCATTGACAAAGAAAAGATGAGAAGTCTTTATACTTTGTTGTTTTTTAGAAGCCAAATTGTATCCATGGCCTAAATTGTTAAGTAAACAGCTTAATGGGTTAATGGCAAGGCAAAATAGCAAGAGTGACAGAGTCACCCTGGAATATCCCCCTTTTAATGTTTATCCCTGGGATGATAATCTGTCTTTTATCGTGGCTTAATTGCAAAGTGGTCTACCACTGTTTCATGACCACTATAATGCAGTTGATCAGTGTAGGGTGTATCCTATACATTTTTAAGCATTCTTTTATCCATGAATGTGGGATACTATCAAATAATTTTTATAGTCAATCCATGCCATACTTAAATTCTTCTCCTATTTACAGTTCTCCACTATGACTTTATTTAACAACAAATGATCCATTGTTCCATATGACTTTCTTTTATTGCCCTTCTGTTCTACTGCCAAAATTCAGTTTTCTTCTAAATGACTATAAACCCTGTCAGCATCAATTCCCATGTATAGTTTATATATCGTCGGAAGGCAAGTTATTGGTCTGTAATTTTTAGGGCAACTTGCAAGTTCACTCTTAAGGAAGAGCATAGTTTTGCCTGCTGTTAGCCAGGCTGGTGTCTGTTTGGGGTACACATATAGTTCTTATTCATGGCTATATCCTCATGCAAAAATGTTAATAGTTTTAACCAAAAGTTAGGTACTGCATCTAGGCCTGGGTTTTTCCAGTTAGAGGCTTTTCTTAACTTTGTTTCAATCCCTCTGGATGTTACTTGATCCCATTTCATATCCTGCATCTTTAAACTTCTTATTCTTTCTTTTACTTCTTCTATCCATTTAGCATCTTTGTTATATTCCACAAGATCTACATAGATACTTCTCCAAAATGTATCAGCTTCCTCTTTTTTGGCTCTTTCAATTCCTTTTACCTTATTTCCTAATTCTCTATAAAACTTTTTTGGGTCATCAATAAATTGCTTATTTTGTAGTTTTTCTTTATATTTTTCTGTGTATCTTCTAAGTTTTTCTGCCTGTGCTGACATTTTTAGTTTATTTGCGATAGTGCATGATAGATCCGGGTCTGTTCTAATACTGTTCATTGCTTTTATCACATCTATCTTTCTTAATATTTTGTTGATCTATTCCCTTTCTATAGTCTTCTAAGAGTGACAATTCTTGTCTTAATTGCTTTATAGTGTTCTCTATTTGATACTTTCATGATGGTATTCGATTTCTCCCCTTCCTTTCCCTCACTACCCTATGTTCTTGTATTATCAATTATTAATTTTAGCAGCACAGTAATATATCCTGTTTACTTCTGTTATATCACATGGGTCTCTATGGACAGTCCTAATTACTGCATTCATTTGTTTTATCAGACGTCTGACTTTTTGTGTTTTATTGACCTTCTGCAGTCTATTTCTTGGGTTTCTATTATATAATCATAGACACATTCCTTCGAATGTGTCTTGATTGAAGTTGAAAGCATGAAACAGTATAATAGCGAAACTGCATATAAACGATTTCTTTCCCTGGGAAAGAAATTGCTTGTCCGCCTCCGTTACTTTGCCATTTTCCTCACTGTAGTGCAATCTCAGAGTTGGTATATTTAAGTAGGGGGGGTGGGGCAAAGCCCCCCACTTTATGTAATGTTTTAAAGTTTTTATTTTTTTATTCATTTTTTTTTTTGTGGAACAGCGATTTTTTTTCCCCTAGGGAAAAAAAATCTATGTTCTAAGTGTTCGGGATTGTAAGCTTTCGCTTACATGGTAACTCAAAAACACCTCACAAACCAATGAAGAGATTTTCAAGATGAATGTAACAACCTTATAGTTATGTTTACATTTTAAACCTATCCTATGGAAGCAAGACAGTACAATAAGTGTTGACCAACAGTACATACAACAAGGATGTACATTTTCCATATATATTGATCACTATTTTATTAAGAACAAGATAAAGAAGAATTAATATAAGGGAGAGGATTTAAACAATTATTTGGCGACACACCTAAACATCTTAGGAAGAAAGGAATCTATCTAAAAAGCCTTTAAAAAGAACAACAACACTGACTTTCTGGGCACAAAGGAATGACTGTATGTGGGTGTTGTGGTACAGTGTAGTATATATATAGAAAGGGGGAGCGCTCGTGCTAATCGGGGGGGTGATACAAACTGCTAGGGAGGTTTAACTGTACATCCAAATCAGTGGTTTATATGCATATCTAGGAGGAGATACTAACAACGATTAGCTTGTCATATTAAAGAACATGTAATTTTAGGGCTATATATATATATATATATTTATTTTGTTTTTTTTATTATTTTTATTTTTATATTTTTTTTTGTTTTTTTTGCACACTAGGTATTATGGTTATGGTATAGGGTTTTATTTAGGGGGGACTTTAGTGGGGTGGGGGTGAGTGTAGCAACTAAGTCAGGAGCTTACATGGGGTCGATAAATCAGCGTTCGCTGATTTAATATAGACCCTATTTCTCTCACACTTTTTTTTTTAATTTCTCCATGTCTTTTGGGTTTCTAATACCATGACGAGAATGGACCCCATTCCTATGTCAAAGCATGATTAAAGTTCATGAAATTAGTATTGTTTCACTCTTTGATGTCAGCCAGTAGTGCTCTTTGCAGCACCCACAATGTGCCTGGTAATGACTCCTTCTGCAGTTCTTATGGACTTGTTTATTTATTTTTATTTTACATTTTATTTTAGTTACATGTATTGGTAGCATATCTAAGTACGATTGTAGACTCTTCTTTATAAAACCTGTAGCTCCTAGTAGTATTGGAATTGTCTGGGTATCTTTCTTACACATTGCTATCGTTTGTGCCTGCAAATCCTGATATTTTATGACTTTGTGTCCCTCTGTACGCAGGACACTGTAGTCACTGGGTGTGGTGATTTCAATGATCAATGCTACTTTGTATTCTTTTCCTTGACCACTATATCTATTTTTCTAGCATCTATCTATTGAACTGTTAGTAATGGATGATCCCATGTGATTTAGACTTCTTCATTTTCTATGATGCTTTGTGGCTCATGTTTCCAATGTATTTCAGCCACTGCAATACCATGTTTGCACAATCCCCAGTGCAACAGTCTTGCCACATTATTATGCCTTTCAGTATACAGTCCTTCTTCCATTAGTATGTCACAAACAGGAACGAGGTGTGATACTGTTTCCAATTTGATTTTACAAAACCTACATTTGTCTGTTTCTCCCAAATGTTCAATTAGCTTTGTAAACCAGCGTGTATGTAGCCCACTATCTTGAGCTGCCAATATTAACCTTTCATGTCTTGGTTTGAATTCACCTCTCCTTAACCATTGCTGTGTTTGCTCCTGATCAACATGAGGTTTTTCCAGAGGTTTTCTATACTTGCAGCTATATTTATGCTTTTTCCACATTTCCTGCCTTCTCATTTGGTCCTTCACCTTATATTCTTTCTTTTTTTTTTTTTGGGCGCATTCAGTTGCTGCCTGATTTTTATCTACTTCTGGTTTGATTTAGATTCCTGCTTGACACAAATATGATTCTGCTAAATTAAGCAGAGAAGTCATCTTAGATTTATTCTCTTCATGTTGCAAAACTTTCACTACATTTGTGTCTTGTGAGGTCAGCAGATATGTGTGGAGTCCTACGATTGCAAATCTATACATGTAATCAATTTCAAGGAGGCCCATTCCTCCTTCGGAATGGGGAATATATAATCTTGGTATGCACTGATTTTTATAAATCATTTGGTGAGCATGAAGCATCCTTCTTGTTTTCCTGTCTTATCTATCCAACACATTTTGGGGCCAGTCAGTTACTCCAAAACTGTTAGATAGGACGGGAAGAGCAAATTGGTTTATAGCTTGGATTTTATTCCTAGATGTCAACACTGTTTTCAGGATAAATTTAAAAGTCTTCTAAAGTATTCCTTACTAAGTTTTGTTCACATTTGTTTCTGTTTTATTGTTGATCCTTCGATTCCCAAATATTTATACACTCACTGTTACTTAAGTTCTTATATATCACATTCTTGTCCCAAACTGATGTTTTCCTGCTTTAAAGGTTGCTTTTGCACACTTACCAAGACCAAATGACACGCTTACATCATCTGAAAAAATTTTGACAACCTGTAGCTGTGCTTTCAGTTCCCCATCTGATGAGCTATACAGTTTTAAATCATCAACAAAGAGAAGATGAGAAGTCTTTACACTTTGTTGTTTTTTAGGAGCCGAATTGTAGCCATGGACAAAGTTAAGTACACAGCTTAATGGATTAATGGCAAGGCAGAATAGCAATGGTGACAGAGAGTCACCCTGAACTATCCCCCTTTGAATTTTTATCCCTGAGATAATAATCTGTCTTTTATCATGGCTTAATTGCAAAGTGGTCTGCCACTGTTTCATGGTCACTGTAATGTAGTCGATCAGTGTAGGGTGTATGTTATGCATTTTTAAGTACTCTTTGATCCATGAATGTGGGATACTATCAAATGCTTTTTTGTAGTCAATCCATGCCATACTTAGATCTCCGCTATGACTTTATTTAACAAGTGATCCTTTTTTCCATATGACTTTATTTTATTGCCTTTTTGTTCTGCTGACATAATTGAGTTTTCTTGTAGCTTTAACTGTTAGTTCTACTTTATGTTGTTAAAAATTCTTAACCATATTATATCATATTTTAACAGCTTACACCATTGTACCACAGCAGTTTTTCTACTTTTATTTTCTTACACTGTTTACATTAAGGTAGAGGACATGAAATTATTATTATTTACCCTTTTTTATCAGTTTATCATTCAAGCTATTTTTTTCTACTTTTTCTTTCTGTGACTCAAATACCTATAATAACATATTTTATTCTGGTTTTTTTTTTACTTGTTTAGCTTTTCATTGTCTTTATATATTTAACATATTTCTCTACAACCAACTATTCTTTATCATTTTCTCCATCTACAAAAACATCTTACCCCCTCCCCTTCATTGTGACTAGATAGTAAATCTTCACCAATTAACTCAGCTTGCACAGTTTGTTCCGTGCTTCCGTTTTCAACATTTTCATTCTCTGCAGCACAGTCATATCATCATTGTTCATTAGATTTGCAATATCTGCAGTATGCCTTACCGTTTTTAGATGCATGGGCTACCAGTTCACACACATTAAATCTCTGTTCCCTGGTGCCCTGGGCAACATTTCCTTGTCAGTGTGAATCCCACCTTTTATCTCCCATGAAAAAGGCCATTGGCCTAGTGTGGCTAGCCTGGTCAACAAAGTATAAATTAAATAAATAAAGAAATATAATTTTCTTTATTTATGATATTGTTAGAACGGAACAGTAGCTTAGTGATTAATTAAACAACTCAAAAATAAAACCGTGTAACCTTTTACATAATAAAGTAAATTTCAAATTGCTGTAAAGTATACTAGTAATATGTAAAACAATTAAAAAGCATGGCATTTAAAACAGAAGGTCAGATATATAGATAAAATAATAATAGTAAAATACATTGAGGAAAAGCAAGTTATCTCTAAGCTAATAAAAAATCAGTCTGAAATGTGGATTAAAATAAAATATCATATGAAATAAATGAAGTGAACTGTGTAAAAATGAAAAGTGAAATTACAAGTAAGGACAAATCTCAAAAAGTAACTTCAGAGCAAATAAACACTGATGAGTGGTGCTATAGAGTCTGGAATTTCATTGTGTCTTAAAAAAGAGAAGTCACAATCACTGTGTTAAATGCTATTTCCCACAAAGAATTGCTTTTCACAAAAGAAAAGGTCAAACACACTGCAATTTATTTTAAGATGAGGTCCAGTGGATGGCATGTTTCATACTAATCTTTCCTAATGTTCCAAGGAAATGTTCATTTTATTAAAAAGGAGAGTGATAATTTTGGCAATTAGTAGTATTTTGAAACAAATTTTCAAAATACAAGTGTTAGAGGTATATGACAAAACTCTGAAATCTGATTGTACAATCCTGCCTTAAAATGTAATTTCAAATTTATTTTGCAAAAATAAAATTTTCCAATTTTCAAACAATGACAGTGCCATAGTTCATGAGTAGGGGCATAGATGCTGCATTGAAAATTTGGACTCAAAATGCTAGTAAGTTCTAATGTTAAAACCATCTATTTAAATGCCCAAATAAGTAAATGATAGTATAGATATACCAGTGAGGTGACTGCTGCATAGGCAAGAGGGTGATGTATTTTGCAGGGAAGAAGGCTGCGATGCCTGTTGGTGTCAGGTTAAGAAGGAGGTAGTGGAATGTGAGGTAATATATCCTTGATGTGATGTGCAAAGCAGATGTGGCAGATAAGAAACATTTTCTTCTCATGACCCAAACTACAACAAAACATTTAGTAAATAGGTGTATGAATATATGGGTGGAAGGATGAATTGATGATAGATGGTGGAAAACTTTGTTTCACTTAAGTTTAGAACCATACACAGAAATAAATACCTTTATTCTAGCTTGTAAAATTATATAGTTTATACTAAGGCACCAGCCACAGTTATTATTAGTATAAGTATTACTTTGTGGGGAAAGGTACTAGTTTGGGGGAAAAATTAAGTCAGTAGATAGGGAGGATTTTTATTAACAGTAGGCACAGACCATTAGGCTGTCCTAAATATGTAGAAGAAATTATGTTTTAAAATTCTAGTTATGGCAAGCTCATTAGAATATATCCTTCAGATATCCTAAAAATATACAGTTAATTTAAGGACTGAGAACTCCAATGCTGGTATTAGCTTGCCTGGAAACAAACAGTAGTCTCGTACGGGGTATGACAAACTGCAGAGGGTAGATGAGGAAGATATTTTTAATAGTAGTGGAATCTTAAGGAGGCTTATAAAGTCCAGCTACACTAAACAAATATTTGTGTTTTATTTTAGAGCTGCAGTCCTGGTATTTAGAACACTGTGTTTGGAAAGGAAGTTTGTACTATGACAGTTTGGGGTGCAAATCTACAAGGAATGGAGAATGAGGTGCCTGTTTTACTTTGAGTCTGCTGTGCAGTTCTGTGTGAGACCACTATGGCTTCCAAACAAATATGGCACATATACTGATGTAAGCACAACTCCAGTGTGGAACAGAGTAACACACACCATGATCCTGAGAGTGGATTGCTTTTTCCTATGTTCTACTGCAGCACCCAAAATATTGTCATTGACAGGCAGCCAATAAACTGACATTAAATGTGCATCAACATAATCAGCAGAACTGCACATTAACTAAACCTCTCATTTGATAATTACAGGTCTGAGACAAAAGCTAGCTATACTCTGAAATTGGCAGATACCCACATATTGTCCACACATGATGCAAATCAACACGAAAAGGCAAAAAGGCCAAACTGGCTTAACTTAAACATAAATTCAAACTGGGAGAGTAGCTTGAACAACTTCAGATGAGACAAGCATAAATGTATTAGCTAAATGGCTCTGATCTATTTTCACTGCTGGGACTGTCAGTCAGGCAGATGTACCCACTCCTGTCATAGTTTACTTGCAAGAGAAAGTATATTTATTGATGTGCCAGGCAGCTATGCAGTGATTATCACCATATTCTTCTGCAGCTGTGCTAATTTCCTAAGGCATAAATGTCAAGGTTCCACTACTGGTGGAATTTGACACTAAAATGGCGAGAAGAGGGGGCATTGTATCATAACAAAAATAAGGGAAATCTTCCGATTCTGTTGTGATTTTGCCAGAGTTTGATACCATTTATTTCTTGAAATCATAGTCTTCCAATACAGTGTGATGCTGCAGGAAGAGATGTAATGAAACATTTTCTACCATTTCTAGAAGTGGAGAGGATATCTGAATAAACCTACAATTAGGTAGCAAGATGCTCATGAAAAATGCACTCAATAATGAAAAATATAAATAAAAAAATTACATAAAATTAGAAATGTAAGAGTAACTAGGCTTAATATTATGACTTGTAATGTTCTCAATGTGTCAGGAAGTCTTTGTTTATCTGCAGTGATCTTTTCAGATTGGTTTAGATTGTTATATTATTTTCTACCCTAGATATAAAATTGTTTACATGTTAAAGAGATTTTAAACAGCAGGAAGCTGAGAGCAAAACAGAGTCATGCACTCATATGCACTACCAACACACAAACCCTTGCTTCTGTATGGTTATGCAAGACACTGGTGACCGTCCTTTAGTTATGGTACACGAATGCATGTGATTGCAGTTTCCTTTTTAAAGGTTAATACTTCTTATGTCATGTCTTGCGCTGGATTCGGTATTGCAGTGCAACTTTATATTGAACTGTAATGACCTATTATTTGCTTTTACTCTTCTACATTTACTAACATAATAGAAGAATCTGCTTCAGATGCTTTGTGCTATCTTTTACAATTTAAATGTATTTACGATTTCCTGTTTTTATGACACGACATACACAAAAATGCAGATTTGTGCTAATGGGATAAAAGATGCAGAGTAGCAATACAACATTATATTTATTTATTTATTTATTTTACATTTGTTAACCACGATAGTCTGTCTGGACACAGGTCCATTTTTAGCGGAGGCCCGGGGAGAAAAGCTCCACAGTAAGTAAACTTTTACAAAATATGTTAAAATACAGTATACAGTATGTTAAAATACAGTATACAGCAGAAGATATAACAAGACCTATATATACAGGAAAAAATAGGTACACATGGTTAATAACAGAATAAGTATACAAAGTCAATCAGCATTACGAGAAGACCTAGACTGTAATATATATTACAGTAGGTATATTAGGAAGTGAGGTATATAAGTGGAATAATTTGAGGACTTATGTAATACATGGGCATAGCCACATATTGTTTAAGTGTGTTCTAAGTGAGTTTTTACAGTGAGAAGAGGTAGGGGAAGAAATCAGAGCAGGAGGGAGATTATTCCAGGTTCTAGCTATGGACAGGGAGAACAGTGCTTTTCCTGCAGCATTGTTAGCCCTAGAGATACAGACGAGGGGTTTATTGGTAGATCAGAGAGGATGATTTGTATTATAGTGGGCAAGAAGTTGGCCTAGTGCAGGGTTTTTTTCTGGATGTGTTAACACATTGTAGGGAATGACTACTTGGTGATAGGTTAGTAGCTGGGGAAGTTCCAGCCATTGTATTTCCCTTAGAGCTTGGCAAAGGTGGGTTCTAAAGGTGGAGTTGTTTGCAAACTTGGTGATTTTATTATAACATGATTCGAGTCTGGCAAGGTCAAGTTTTTGAAGCTGGGTAAGAACTGGAGCAGCACACATTAGGGTAGAAAAGAGGTGAGTTTGGGCTAGGGCAATCCGTGCTTGTTTCGAGAGGGATTTCCTGTTCATAGGTTCATACTAGGCTATCTGCCCTAGGGCATTTATAAGCCTAGCCAGAGTATGTTTGGCTTTCGCCACCCATTTTAAATTTATTTTGCTATGCCCTTTTTCAAGGTTAGTATACTGTGCCTCTGTCTAACAGTGACACAGAAGTGATACCCTCTTGAAGAGAGTCAATGAGGGACTCTGCCTAACCTGGACTGGGATTTTATTCCATAGTGAAGGGAGCCTCTGGGTTATGAATCTGTCCCTCCAGCATGTCCTATTTATTTCAGTGCTGAGGTTCAAGTCTCTCGAGCGCGTAGCTTGATGGGATTTGGATTTTCTGAGGTGCAGCATGTCCCTTAATTCCGGGTTGGACATGGCTTTATACGTCAGGCACAGATCACCTTTGAGCAGGCGGTATGCCACTGAGTAGAGCTGGAGTTTCTTTAACCGGGCAGCATATGGCATTCTGTTTGAGCCCTTTGACCCTCTTGGTGAGGTACTTTTGGGGTCTTTCCAGTTGCTGCAGGTGTCTGGTAAGGTACATCCCAAAAGGGGCATTGGACTCAATTATGGGTCTGATGAGGGATGAGTAAAGAGGCACGATGACCTCCCCTGATCTAGATGTGAATCCCTTCATGATTAGGTGGGCTATATAAAATGTTTTTCTAACCACTTTGGCCACGTGATTGTCAAATGAGAGATTGCTATCAACTTGGGTCCCCAGGTCCCTAATTACTTCTTCTGTACTTAATGGATTACCACCTATGTGGTAATTTGTGGGCACTTTGTTTTTGCCAAAGGGGATGACTATACACTTTTTGGCATTTAGCTTGAGGCCATGGCTCTGGCACCAGTTGTCTGTTTCTATGAGGCCCTTTTGGAGGATGCTTGTGTCAGCTGGAGAGTCGATTATGGAGCCCAGTTTGCAGTCATCTGTGAACTTGGTCAGCCACAGTCCTTCTGTGTTGGCCTGTACCTCCGAGAAATATATACTGAACAAGAGAGGTCCCAGGACTGAGCCTTGTGGGACGCCACTTGTAACTGGTTTGGAGTCTGACATGGCTCCAGAAATTCTAACCATGTGGGTTCTGTCCTTGAGCCAGTTTGCAACCCATCTAGTGACATAGGGGTTTATATTTAAGCTGGTGAGCTTATCTATAATGCCCGAGTGGGGTATTGTATCGAAGGCTTTTGCAAGGTCCAGGTAGGCTGTGTGGACCACCTTCCCCTCGTCAATGGCCTTGGTGACTGTTTCAAAGAAATCAACCAGGTTTAAGAGGCAGGATCTGCCCTTAACAAAGCAGACCTGGGTAGGATCCAGTGTCTGTAGGTCCCCAATATCTTTATTTATGAGGTCCATGATGATCCTTTCCATAGCTTTGCAGACCAAGCTAGTCAGGCTTATGGGGTGATAGTTTCCAGGATCCGTTGAGGCACCACCTTTGTGGAGAGGGACCACTGTTGCTGTACACCACTCTTTAGGTAAATATCCTGTAGTAAGGCTGAGATTGAACAGTAGTTTTATGTTTGGGTTTAGCTCTTCTTGGAGTTCATGTAGGACGCAGCCCGGGACACCGTCTGGTCCCATTGATGCTGTGTTTTTTGCTTTGGAGAGGGCAGCTCTTACCTGAGCATCTGAGATGTCAGGGGGGCAGCACTCTGCTGGGATAGATATTTGCCCTTTTGGTGGGGGGGGAGAAGTTTGCGCTGAACCTGTCAGCTAGGATGTTGGCAATGTCTGTGGGTTCGGTGTATTTTTTGTCATTTTGGACTAATTCTGAGCATATCTGGGAATTCCCACCCAGGTTCCTAACATAACTAAAGAAAGCCTTGTGATTATCCTTAGTGTCCTGTGCAATTTTTTTCTTGAAGCTGGCCTTAGATGATTTTATGAGTGCCCGTAGTTTTTTGCTAATACTGATCAGAGATGCCTTCCCTTTTTGGGATTTTGCTCTATCATGTAGTAGCTTCCTCCTTCTATTGTATAGTTTGTTTATGGCTGGAGTCCACCAGACAGGGTGTCTGCCTTTGGAGGATTGGGTCTTGGTTTTATTTGGGATTGCATGATCCATGCATTCCTGAAGGTGTTCATAGAATGCGTTTATAAATGATTCTGCGGTCTGGGCTGTATTTTCCACAGGCCCGGGGGCTTTGAAGGATTCCACCTCGGTTTTGAGGAGTGTGAAATTTGCTTTAGAGAAGTTCTTCACTGTGGTTTTCTGGGCAGAGGGTGGAGTCGGGATGTGAATATCCAGTGAGATTAGTTTATGGTCTGATCTTACCAGTGAGGGATACACTTCTTGTCTGGAGCATAGAGTCCCCATGTTGGTGATGATCAGGTCCAGTATGTTTTCCCCTCTTGTGGGAGTGGTAACAAGTTGTTCCATAGCATTTGAGTTTATAAATTCTAGGAACCTTTGGGTTAGGTTGTTGGAGCTAGAGTAATGCTCCCAGTCTATGTTTGGGTAGTTGAAGTCGCCCAATATAATGGTGTTTGGAGAGACCTTCATATTTTCCAGTGTTCTCAGGAAGGCCGAGTGGGGTTCCTGGGTTTGGGAAGGTGGTCTGTAGCAGGCTATAAACTGGAAGGCAGTTTTACCCACTGTTAGTTGCACATGGATAGTCTCTGATGCTTTGTGCTGTGCCACCAACCTGGAGGTGTGGGTATCTTTGCCGAATATTGATACTCCCCCTCCTTTTGTGGTTCGGTCCAAGTTTTGGGGCCGAAAAGCATGGTATGAGGTATAACATGGTAGTGCTGGGGTGCTCTCGGGAGCCTTGAACCAGGTTTCTGTTACTGCACAGATATCAATATACTCCATGCTAAGGAGAGTTTCGAGTGCGTGCATCTTGAGGTTTAGACTTCTGGCATTGAGTATCATTACTCTTAGTTTCTTATCCCTTGTGATACCTATGGAGGTGGGTTTGTCTTTTGAGCCTTGCCTAAAAAAGGCACTATGGGGGTAGCAAGAGCCTTTGCCAATATCCAAAAGCCCAGGGGTGACAGGTGCAAGCCGTCCCTGGCGAAGCATCGTAGCTTGTCGAGCATGTCATCCCAGGCTGACAGGCATTGGATCCCCTTTGAATGACACCAATACTTAAGCCAATTGTTGAAATTGATCATCTTGTCTTCATATTGTGGCATCATTCTTGGTGAGGGTAAGATGCTACTCAAGGTCAGGGTCATACCGGCCTGGGCTACATGCTCAGAGAGCTCCTCTATGTCTCTTTCCATGTAGTCCAGGGAGGTATGGCTCAGGTCATTCACACCAACATGGACAATGACTGAGTCATATTTGTACTTGCCTTGGAGTGACCTGAGTGCTTGTGTTATGTGGCAGATCCTAGCGCCCGACAGGCAGCTCACCGTTGCCTTCCCCTTGTTCAGCCTGGTGAGCAGGACGTCAGTGTGCCTGACAATAGAGTCACCTATTACAAGTATATCAGGTGTGTTGTTTAGCCTTAAGGGCTGTGACTGTTCGGCACACTGGCTTTGTGAGCTATGTGTTGCACGTGTTTTGTTTTGGGGTAGCGGTTGCTTGGGTGTCTGCTTTGGAGGTCTCTGCTGCTTAGGCAGATTTTTATTTAGAGCCTCCGAGTATGTTTTTGTGTGTTTCTGTGTTTGGTTTGCTGTCGTGGTAGGTCTATGTGAGACTGGAAGTGTGGTTTCCTTCTCCTCCTAACTGGTTTTGCCAGTACTGAGTTGAGAGAGCTTAGCCTCCAGTATGGATATATGGTTGCATCTCTCACATGTGTTGGAATTTGTTGGGAGGAGGAGAGGGTTGTCTGTGTACATGAGGCAGTTGTAACATTGCCTCAAGATTCCCAGATTCACCAGCTGGACCGGAGAGGAGATTGACAACTGACCTTTGGACATGCTAGAATAGTATTAGGATTTCCTTTATAATTGAAAAAAAGGGCCAATGGGGAATGAGGTACTCAAGGGAAGTTTGTGAGGGTGTAGTGCTTTTAATATTTTAGTGCTGACTTATATAATTGCTTTAGTGAGCAAGTGCCAGGTAACTTAAATGCACTGTGTTACAGGTAACTTAAATGCAAAAACGACAAACAGTAACTTTCTTTCAAGTGAAACAAGGAAATAAGTACAGTAAGCAATGCAGATATCACTAGGGATCCACAGAAGCGCTGAAAAGCCGCGTTTTAGCTGGAATTAGCGTTTCAGGGAAATAACAAGCAAACAAACAACAAGCATACAAATAAAGCTAGATTCAGCAGGCCTGGATCTAGTCTATGCTATAGCAAACAAAGAGTACCAATTTCAGTAAGAAACAGTTCAAATATGCAGGCACTATAAGCCTTTAACCAGAAATTCCCAGCTCAGAAGGGCAGAGTCCAGCCTCTCCTCCCACAAGAGTGCAGACCACGAACCTTCTTAATGTAAAATAACTGGCCTAAAGCCCAAGTGCTTAAACCAGAACTAATACACTTTTAGAATAACAGACACTGAGCCCTCAATCAGCAGTTCAATACTTAGAAGGATGTAAGCTACCTGTCCTGCCACCACAGTGCAGGCCACAAACCTTCCTAATGTAAAACAACTGGTCTGAAGCCCAAGTGCTTAATCCAAAAGACTTAGAATGATAGCTACACTTTAATCAAGTTACTACCAAGCAGTAATAAATACAATTGAATACTTTAAAAAATGCCTGGATTAGTGCTCAAGTTATACAAACAAAGCTAGATTCAGCAGGCCTGGATCTAGTCTATGCTACAGCAAACAAGGTGTACCAATTTCAGTAAGAAGCAGTTTAGATATGCAGGCACTATAAGCCTTTAACCAGAAATTCCCAGGTAGAAGGGCAGAGTTCAGCCTCTCCTCCCACAAGAGTGCAGACCACGAACCCTTTTAATGTAAAATAACTGGCCTGAAGCCCAAGTGCTTAAAACAGAATTAATACACTTTTAGAATAACAGACACTGAGCCCTCAATCAGCAGTTCGCAACTTAGAAGGATGTAAGCTACCTGTCCTGCCACCACAGTGCAGACCACAAACCTTCCTAATGTAAAACAACTGGTCTGAAGCCCAAGTGCTTAAACTAAAAGGCTTAGAATGAGTTACACCAAGCAGTAATAAATACAATTGAGTACTTTTAAGATGATGCAAAAGCATAATAAAGTAGGAAGAAACACAAATACAGTAAAAGCAGATATTTTTTTTTTTTTTGAGTGAGCAAATGAGATGGGCCCAGGAGTTACAGGACAGAAACAAGTGCAAATGCAGACCTTCAAATCAGAAAGTTGAGAGAGATGGAAGACCACCCAAACAGCCAATAACTACAAATTCTGGGCCAGAACCACTCCTTATGTGGTAGACAGGTTACCTAGTACTTACCAATCCCACTGATAAGCTAGAAGGCTTCCCTCCAACACAGAAAGGCTTGGGGGCTCAGAAGCTTACAAATAGTCCTGGATACAGCAAATCTGTATCTGGAACACTAATTACAGGAAAGGTAGGAAACAGGCTTACAATTTTTTTTTTTTTTTTTTTTTTAGAAAAGTAGCAAAAAACAGTAGTAAAAACAATTCACATGTAGTGCAAGCTGGCGCACTTGAGTATGTAGCAATATTAGTCCACACACAGTTTGAAAAAATGTAATTAAATTAAAAAGGACTAAAAGCAAGTGCAGAAAGGATTTATTAGGTAGAATGCTGTAAAGAGATGGGACTGGGGGAGTGTCCTAGATGAAATCTACAGTGGGGCAGGCACTGCAAAATCCACCAAATTTAAACTACAACCACAAACAGGGAGGGGGGGTGAGGAAAAGTTTCAACAGAGATGTGAGGAATCAGAGTGCAAATTATAAAACCAAAAAATATATGCTGATCTCTGTATATTTGCAGAACACTAAGACAACAGATATCTAAGCAAGAATTTAGCTCTATAATACAGAATAATACAGAAAAATATACTCAGCTCTATATATTTGCAGATTGTCTTGTAAGGCTGTCTCTCAACACACAGGTTCCACTTTAAATGCAAACTGCTGCTATTCACAGTTCAAATTAAGGGAACCTTGAGTTAACAACACATAAGCAATAGAAACCAAAATTGGGGAGTTTCAACAGAGATGTGAGGAATCAGAGTGCAAATTATAAAACCAAAAAAAATATATACTGATCTCTGTATATTTGCAGAACACTAAGACAACAGATATCTAAGCAACAATTTAGCTCTATAATACAGAATAATATAGAAAAATATACTCAGCTCTATATATTTGCAAAAGCTGTGCCTATATAATGTTCCCAGTTTTTATGGTGTTTTTTGACAGTTTTTGAAATGTGGACGTTGAAGTGTAGATTTTTATCAGTTTCAACACCTAAGAGTTTGGTATGGTCAGAGGGAGAGATAATAGTGCCATTTTTGGAGAAGACAGTGAAGGCTAGAGGGATGGAAATTGTTTTGTTGGGGGTGAAAAGTAGTAATTTGGTTATATTACGGTTTAGGATAAGTTGGTGCTGAGTGATCTAACTTTCCACAGAGCTAAAGGATTCCTGGGCGAGTTGTTGTAGGGTGGGAAGTGATGGAGCTTAACAGATAAGAGTTGAATTGTCAACATATTCTATAAGTGAAGTATGATGTGTGGTGGTATGGAGATTACTGGTAAATATGGAGAAAAGAAATGGGCCTAATATGGAGCCTTGTGATACACCTATGGTAGTTGTGAGTAAGGGGGATAGTACTCTTTGCCACTGGACAGATTGTTGCCTATTTGACAGATAGCTTTTAAACCAGGCTATAGTAGAAGGGGCAAAGGATAGGGATGTCAGGGTGTCTAGTAGTAAGGAATGTGAAACCATGTCAGATGCTTTGGAGAGGTCTATATATATTGTGGATACAAAGTTATTATTTCTATGTTGGTTGATCAGACTGGTGAAAGAGAGCAGAGCAGTGGTTGTGCTATGGTGTTGTCAGAAGGCATGCTTTATGGGGGAGAGGAGATGGTGTGAGTTTAGGAATTGTGTTACCTGAGAATGTATACATTTCTCTAGTATTTTAGATAAGGGGGATAGAATGGCAATGGGGTCAAAATTTGAGTATTTATAAGAGTTTCCACCTTTATGTAGTGGAATAATGTATGATACCTTCCATAGCTGTGCGACATATGCTTCTTGTATGGAGCGATTGATAAGAATAGAAATAGGGTAGGATAAGGATTCAGCAGCTATTTTTAGGAAGTTGGCTGGTAGATTGTCAGCAGCAAGGGTGGTAGGTTGCAGTTTAAGGAGGTGTTTTTTAATTGTTGAGGTGGGAACGGGTGACAGCATAAAGGATGGGATGTTGTCAGGGCATTTGGTTGGGTTATATGTAGGGCTCTTTTGGGTAGTTGGGAATATAGTGTTAAGATGGATTCTGTGAAGTGGTGATTGAATTGGGAGGCAATGTCCTTGTTGCCATTCGTGGAGTTAGGAATGGGAGTGGCAGTTTTGCCTGGTTTTAGGAGAGAGTTAATGGCATGCCAAAACTTGTAGGGATCTTTTGAATGTTTGTTTTGGATATTGAGGAAGTAATTTTGTCTATTGAGTTTAGTTTGTCTCTTGGCCTGATTTCGAAGTTGTAGGTAACTTTGTTTGGCTAGGCTAGTATTGTATTTCTTCAAATTTCTCCAAGCCTTATCCATTGACTTTAGAAGGGCTCTAGTTTCCCTAGTTAGCCATGGTGCATAGTTTGCCTTGGCTCATATTTTCCTAATTGGTGTGAGTCTATCAAGGATATTGATGAGAATATTGCTGAAGTAGTCAATGGCTTGGTCTAGATTTTGGGTTTGTAGTGGTTTCCAGTTATTATGTTTTAGAATTCTGTTTAGTTCTTGTACATTTAGGTTATGATCATCTCTGACTTGTCTAAAAACAATGGGTTTAGCTATGTTGTACGTTTCTGCAGGAGGAAGATGGGGAGATGGTCACTAAGACCATCAGGAAGGCATCCTGTTTGATAGCTTAGTTTGGGGGCAGTTAACTAGTGTCCAATCTAGAATAGACTGTTTGTGTTTTTTTTTTTTGTTGATTCTAGCGGATTTTTGGAGAAGTTGGGTAAAACTGTAAAGATTAATATGGTTAGTGGGGTTGATAGTGGTACAGGCTGACCAGTCAGTGTTCAGGTCACCTAGTAAGATGGTTTCTTGGGGAAGATTATCTGTGGCCCATTGTAACTTTTCTTCAATGATCGGAGAGTTATTACCTGGGGGAATATAACAGCGGAGAATGATGATAGTTTTTGTGTTATTTATGCTTAGGGTTGAACCTAAAGTTTCACATTTTGAAATTTAGGTATGGGGTTTGTAGAGGTCTGATGTTGATTGTATTTTTGTAGAGGATATTATATCCTGGTGGGAGAATTTCTTCATTTTGGGTACTAGGTTTTAGCCATGTCTCGGTAATGGTTAGTACATCAGGGAAGTAGTGAGCTATAAATGCATGTAGGTCAGAAAGTTTGTTAGAGATACTTCTGATGTTGACATTCAGAATCAATAGGTCAGAGGTTTGCTTAGCAGGGAGTAGACAGTTTTGTGGTCCAGGGTTTGGGTGTATGTCTCCAGATATAAGTAGATTTTTAGTGATAAACAGTATGTGTTTAATTACGTGCACTATGTCTATGTTGGATATAAATTATGTTTATCTGGTGTAAGATGGTGTTATGTGAGACTTATGAATGTGTAGGATTAAGCTGTCTTTAAATAATGTAGAAGAGATAGGAAAGAAAATGTGTGAGTGTATATTTGTTTGAGAAAGTGTTATGTGGAATGATGTGTTTTCTAGTGATGTGTTTGTATATAATGAGGTAATGTTTGTTAGGTATGTAAGGGTTAGGAAGAGAAATCCTAGGATTAATGGTATTTTATGAGAGAGTAGTGGTTGGGTCTTAGTGGTTTTGGGGTTCAAGTATGGGTGTGAGTGTGAATGCATAGCAAGTAGATACTATGTACCTTTTTAAGGTAGAAATTTGATAGGGGTGTTTATGAGACATATTTGATTGGAGAGGGTGTGGTCAGGTGTTCTGGGGTTAGAATAAATGTAGAGGTAGTGGGGTGGGTGGGAAATAGGGGCAGGGTAGGGGAGCGGAGTGAGCTGAGTGTAGCGAGGCGAACAGAGTGGGGCTATACCAGTCCTCAAGACTGCAGAACCTATCTATAGGGCTGGCTAGGACAGAACAGTAAAAGGAAGATACCTCTGTAATTAAAAAGGAGTGGGAGGGAGTTGTGCAGGTTCAAGGTGGGTGAGGGGGATTGACACAAAGTAATACAAGGCTGTGAGTCAGAAAAACTGGACTAGGCCAGCTGCTAAAAAGAAAACAGGAAAACCAAACTAAGTCAATTCCAGGTCAGTGTAGTGCAGTATCTTCCTAATGACTACAAATCTTATGCTACTAATCTAGTACAGTGTGGAGAAAAGGACTACCACTTATGCAGGGAAAAGCAACTGAAGTATGGGCTGCAGGTACTTAGGTAAACTTTTTCCAAGAGAAAGTAGTTTTAAGTAATTGACCTAGGAGTACAATAGGAAGAGAAAAATGGGGGGGGGGGACCAGTAGTGTGCACATGTACAGTGAAAGGGGAAAGAGTCTTCAGTTTAGATGGCAGATTAAATACAACTCTAACATACACTAGTGTAGCTGAAAGCACTTTAGTGTTCCACCAACACAGGGTCTCACAGTGCAGGGTAATGAGACAGCCTTGGGTTGATTGGAGGTTGGCCAAGACACAGGATGAAACTTTTGTAGCTGAAAGCACTTTAGTGTTCTACTGATGCAGGGTCTCACGGTGCAGGGCAACAAATTTGCTATAGCTTAATCCTACACACACAATAAATATATAAACAGAAGAAAATGGAAGCATTAGAGTATGAGAGAAGTTAAAATTAATAGTGTCTAGATAAACAGTGCACAGTCCACGGATTAATAAGTCCTGAAATACACAGAAACTGAAATGTTCAGTGATTTTGGAATAAAGAAGGCTAACATGTCCCAAACTTAGTAGTGTTATGGTTAAAGATACATGCTAAATCATTAAGGCACTCAACAAACTCAAAGTTGTAACAGATTTTTCAGGCCTTATTGAATGCCTTTACTCCATCCCTGAGCACATATGAAAGCAGTTATTCACATAGAAAATCTGGCACACAGTGTCTTAATGAATTGGATGTGTAAAGTTTCATAGATATAATGCACGAGTTACAGAGAAAATATAAGTAATTGCTTTATTTCAGTTCAAATGGAAACCTGATGATAGTGGTCGAGTAATGTTAGCAGAATGTGAAACACTGATGGACATATGTACTTGAAGAAGGAATAAAATTAAGTACAGGCTTCAAACCCTGCAGCTATATGGTCATCATCTGATCATAAACTCATATCTGTCCACCCAATTGGAAACTGTGTCCACTTAATATTAAGTGATTTCTGTAGCGTTGAAGGCAGTGGTGCCTAGACAACACCACAGAAAGTAGAATCCTTCAATCATCACTGATATAGCATTTGAAATTAATAGAAATGACAATTAACAAAAAAAGTCAACACTTATTATAAGCTGTGTTCAAGATTTGCATTACCTGTTCATCTGTTCTAACTGCTGATATAGGACTATTTTTTGAAAGGCCTTCTTAATAAACAGCTAGGAATTTCTAACTCATTGCTTGACTTAGATGCCCTATGCAATACAGAACTATTTTAATTTTGTATAATGACAGAATATACTGACACGTCACAGCCAAAGTGAGAAAGTATGACATTAGTCAACAGAGCTCATTCTAAATTTCTAAATAAGTACTTAACTCTCTAGAGTGTGCTAATGGTAAACCGTTAAAATGAGCACACTAGTTTAGGGGGATAAAAACACAATACCTGCCTGAGTCTGTAGATGAAATATGGAAAAGTCAGCTCAAAATGCTTATGGACTAAAAATGGGGTGCTGGTGCCCATTTTCATAAATAGGGGATGCAAGGCATTTGCCAATAATGCAGGGATCACAGTCTGTATGGATCTTGAGCAGTGGATCAGCTCTTTATTCCTGCATGGATATTGGAGTGGGGTGTCAGAGTTGGTGGAGTATCCCATTACTGTCTATATCCTTTTTCTGGGCATGAAGAAGACTTATGACTGCCTACCTTGAAGTGTTTTGTGTTAGTTGTTACAACAGCACAAGGCCAAGAGACTGCTGTTGTGTATAATTTGGTTCTTTTTATCGCAGGCACTAGTTGAGCCTGCATTGGCAGCATTAAGATGAATACATGTAGGGTAGGTGCAGGACTTCAAGGAGAAATTGTTGTATTTTTATGATGATATCAAGGTGCAGCCAAGGTTTAAACTCCCAGTTTTGGGATGTGAAGGCTGCGTTTTTGTTGCATGCAAATTATATTTTCCTATTAGCCTCATGTAAATAGGACAGCAGGAGAATTTGCTGCTGAGATCGAAGTAGCTGGGATGAAAATAAACAACACCAAATTAAAGGGAAAAAAGTGAATCATTCTCCATGAGGGATGGGGAAGCAACTACTTGAAATGGAAAAGTATCTTGGGATTTTGTTCACAGGTGAGGGCAGGAAAGATCATGAGATTGACTGTAGGTGGGTGAACTGATGGTTGTACTGTAGAAATTATATTACACAGTGGTAACTTATAGGACAAAGCCCCCAGGTCACCGATCATTAATTGCTACCATCATTCCTTATATTGCAAATATTAAAAAGCAGTTGAAAGTATGAGATCATTTTTACAGTTTAAAAGTCACTTCCTTGACTAATCTAAACAAGTTTTTGCTAAATAAGGATTTCATTTAAGCATTTGCAACTTTTGGTTTTCTGGTCAGCCTCTTTACTTAAAAATTTTACTACATAGTCACCATGCTATATTTGAAACCACTTCTATCTGAATGTACAGGTAATACAAAGTCTCTGATCAAAAATATATCAGGAATCCTACCTTAGGATTAACCCCACTGACAAACTGCCTGCAGAAGTAACAGAAGTATAAAGAGGTATTAGTTCTACCCCATATACATTACCATGTTTTCTTATTCTTATAGACATCACCACATGTCTTATTGTATTATCTGTTCTTAATTTTACATGTACTGCAGCATTTCCAACAGCCATGTACTGGTATATTTGAAATTGTTTGTGGCAGACTTGGGTCATGCAAGGTCCCCTGGGGTAGACTGCCTCTTATACGTGCTGTTTTGTGGAGCACTGGCTGCTAGTTATTAAACTTGTCTACTTTGTGCTAGTAAACCCACACTTTCATCTTGTACATTTATATTAGAACATATCAGCACCCCATACTAGTCAAAACAGTCTACCCAGGTATACTCCAAGTTACCATACCACCTAACCTGGAATCATAAAAAATCTGGACAAAGGCCCATGACAAATAGGTACAACTGAACAGAAATATGTACGTTGATTAACATAAAATTTGAACAGATAATTATGTAACCCAGCATACTCCAATGCAATTGTGGGATACCAACTTTTAAACGCAAACTGAAGAACAAACAAAATATTAAACACAAAATAAACAGAATAACAACAGCCTTTTATTTATATTAATATTTGAAACTACACAAACGCACACACACACACTCGCATACATACAAATTTGCATACACACATTCACCATAAACATAACTAAAGGCATTTCAGATGATCACTGGCTTACCTAACATCATGTTTTTGTTATATGGGTACAAACCAGAATAATCAGCAAAATCTCATGGAAACAAGAGGGGGACAGGCAGACTCACAGATGCATACCATCCAGGAACCAAAACTAGAGAAAGAAAAGGTGTGAGGTGGCAATGGTATCACCCACACTACTTGTTTTTGCAGTATTCACCTGCATATAATGCTTACGACAAAGATTTTTGTAAGAATTTTGCAACTTGTGGCAGTCACAAATTTTCAGTTATCAGCTACAATCCTCTTCATGTCCCTAATGCCAAAAAGATGCAAGAAGTTAAACAGCATCTCACTGTTACTCCTAAAATGCTGCTTGTTTGATTCAGTAATTTAAAATATTACCACGCCAAATATCAAAATTAAGCACAGACTAGACATATTCAGATACTTCGTTGCTTCCGCAAATCTAAAATATTGCTAAACACAGACTAGACGTACTCAAATATTTGTTTGCTTCCCCGAATCTACTATATTGCCATTCCATAGCAAAAATCTATCAGCCATAAATGTTGCATAAACAGTATGCTGGAATTATAAGAACTAGTTAAAAGAAACTTATCTTCCCACTGACAATGCTAAAGTTGGCATAGACAATGGCCATAGTCGATCATACAGTAACATCAGATAAGTGCAGTAACTACCACTGAACCTATAAAAACATTAAATTCAAAATCTCAAGTATGTACCTGATAACCAATATACCATGCTAGACATTATCATACCACTCATTTTATCTCACTTTTCAAATCATAAACCAATACAGAGTAATGTACAAACCCCAGAATCAGCATGGTTTTCATGTAAGCATCTGTACTTTTTCAGATACTAATTTATGTATTTCTACAGTCTGCCTTCCTACTGTTCGTCTCTGCTGATCCAGTGCCAGAAAATGAAACTTCCAGTTTTGCTTCCAGTTTGTTTTACAACTAGCTAAATAAAGCACCATGAGTACTGCCATTATGAGTTTCACTGGGATGTTTAACTGTTCTAGTCTTTTATATAAAGGATGCTGTGGATGTCAAGCAGGAGTATTATGCCAAATAATCAACATTTTTGTATAAAACATGATGTGAAGTTCTTTATTTGAAATGTTTATCTAAGGGAAACACAATGAAATTCTTTGTTTTTCTGATAAACCAGTATGTTTTACATAGACCACAAAGGAAACAACCGCTTAAATTGTGCCTAGATTAAATTAATTTGCTGTAGTCAGATAATACAAGCTGCTATATTTAATTAATTTCTAACACACCCAATGTATGAATGATGCATTTATTTATTTATTAGTGCTTGTCCAACAACATTTTTAAAACTAGCTCATGTGCAAGCAGGTATTGATAATATTTATGCACACATTGCTCGTTACTACTGCTGGCATTGCAATATACACCGATAACTATGTTGGTAGAAACCTAACATGTCCATATGGGCTTGGTCAGTATACAAACTGCTCACATATCCTCAGTAAGACATCCCCATATACAGACTTTGCAACTACCTCCCCAGATAGACATGACTACAGGTGGAAACTCTAACATTAGGACTTTACCTAGACAGCTCTCATATCAGCATTTAGCCATGATGACACCTGCTCTAGCCATAGAAGAGTGCAACAATGTCCGCTGGGAGGACAAATGTATTTGTGTTCATGGCTCTTACACGCTTGTGTTGTCAGTAACAGAACAGAGTCATATTCATAACAGTAGTGGAGATTGGAGAATGAGATAATAAAGCCTCACTGAGACTGACTGACATGATCTGGCAGCTGAGCTGAATCTAGTACATATGCAATGTTTTTTTTATTCTGTTACCTGGAGACAGAGGAAGTAGAGCTGCACAGCTGCCAGAGATAAATTTTCTCATCCTGACTGTTCCTGTCCTGATCCTGGGTCTGAGTCTTGGTCTGGGATTCCTGGAGTTGCGGCAGACGCTGGGTGGACTGGTCCAGACTCTGCTTGACTGCTGCACTGTACTGCAGAAAGTACACTTGCTCCTTCTTGGCTTGGCTGGCAGAAGTTGAATGCAGAAGTTAACTTAAATATTAAAACAGCTACTCCACTCCTCTGCCTGTGTGCTGCTGCTGCCCGCCCATCACTGCAACTCTAAATCCACAACGTGAACGTTCAATGTATGAACACACATAAAAAGGCTGACAGTCTGCCTCACAAAGCTGAAGTCATGACACATGCCCCTGCATACAATGATGTCAGCAACAACTTCAACCCAAAAAAAAAAAGGCAACTGAAGGGCCCAGTTGAGAATTTGTTGCACCCCATTATTTTACCCACAAAACTGGTAAATACAGAGGAATTCTGTTCAGATGAGAAGTATGCCAAGGACTCCATGTCATGCAATTTTAATCTTTTTTTTTTATAAGATCCAGAAAAGTAATTTAGGCTGTGATCAATCAGTCAGGTCCCCACCTGGCTACAACCTTGGCCAGAAGTGTACAGTCAGGGTCTGACAGACTGCTCCTTCCAAAAACTTAAAACATCTCTAGAAAACCAACCAACAGTAAAGGTAAAGTGGAATTAGTGGGTTATATATATATATATATATATATATATATATATATATATATATATATATATATATATATATATATTCAAAATTCTTTCATCCAAAATGATATACAAATATGTGCTTCAGTGAAATTGGTAAGTTTTTTTTACAAGTACATTGGCACTAGATCACCTAATATTCTTGTAAATCTGCTTATTTCATATATTAGATATGTAACAGGGTATAACTCCTCTTTTTGTTGTTATTCTAAAAGGAATTTATTATCCCAGGAATGTGTTCAGAGTAAAATCACTAAAAGAATCCTAGTATACAAGGGTATTTCCTGTCATGAGATATTATGATACCCTTCCTTTTCCTCTCATATAGGTATATAAGGCAGACATCACTTTTAACACACAGCACCTCTAAGAAATGATGAATTAAGGCTGTTACTGGGATTTGAAGTAGTTAACATCACAAGAAATGTATTTGCTTCAAATGTCACTTATAAAATTCTAAAGTTTCATACAGTTAAGAGACATAAAAAATTATTTCAGTGGCCCTTGTATGATATTGGAAGTGGCTCCCAACTTATACTCAAAGTACTGATTCAGTAAAGTTGTCTTAAATGGCTGAGTTGGCTTTCACAGAGCCTGTGTTCTGAGTTAGCCCATTAGAGACAAAGGCAAGTCAAATCTAAATTATGAAACTATGATATAGACTTCCTCCAAAAACCTTTTCCCTAACAGTACCACTATTCAGACTTAGGGCACTGTTAGTTTTTATTATTTATTGATTAAATGATTGATTTTTGTTTTATTTTCAATTAAATTGATAAGAAAAGGACACTGATTATCTTTCATATGACTAGTTTAATATGGAGTTTGGGTGCTTTTTGTTGTTTTTTGTTGGCATTGCATGTTTGGTATGTTTTAGGTGATGGAATTAGAGTCAGTTTGTTTATTCAACAATATTCAGTTCAAATGAGCCTCGTTGATTATGCATGAAGCAACTCGCACTAAAAATAGTCTGAAAATCTGTAGATAACCATGTTGAATTGCTATCAAAACATTTTTTATTAGAGAAGTCTTACATTATTTGGTGATATATTTAGATATTTCTTCACTACGTATCTACCTCTATTCAGTCATTCCTTCATCTGCTCATTTATTCATTATCTTATTGTATACTTTATCCATTTCAGGGTTGTAGAAATGTGCCCTATCCCAGTAATCAATGGTGCAAGGTAAAGAGACCAATTTTAGACAGGACACTAGTACATTACAATATGTGCTCACACATCCACATGCATACAGGCACACACACACACACACACACACACACACACACACACACACACACACACACACACACACACACACACACACACACACACACACGCACACAGGTATTCACAGTACATACATTCACTTAGGACATTTCAAGGATTCCCGCCTCACATATTAAGTAACTTTAGGATGGGTGATGAGTAAGAAAACCAGAACACCTGGCAAAATCCCACAGGAATAACATGCAAGCCTTATCAGTCTACAGTACATTTTATATTATTACACTATCACTGTTACATCTCAGTCAACCATCAAAATCAATCTGCTGTTTGTGCCACTGCACACTAACACTTTATAGTGCTTTCTTAACAGCATATCCCATTCCACGAGTCATACTGCTATATATACCATTATCTCTATTTATATTATTCCACTAGTGAAACATTTCAAATGGTGTTCAATGAGGCAACAAGATAGATGAATTTTAATGCATATCAGTGTTTTATACTATCTTAGGGGAAACCCCTTGCAGCAACATAGGACAACCCTATAACATGTCCCATAGAAAACAGCACAATGCACCCCAATGAACACCCTGTTGATCAATTTTTGAGGATGGCTACCACAACAGAGATAAGGTGTGTTCTATCCAAACCTCCTGTCAATGTGTGGTAATGTCTAATGCACAGTCTAAAAAGTCATCTACTGCACTACACATGGCACAACAGTTTTAATATGACAGTATAATGTATGCAGCAATATTTTCTGCTTGGCTATGCCACTTGTGTGCCACCATGATGCAGAGATCTGTTCCACCCAATTCCACTTCTCCTGTAGTAACCTGTACTGGGCACAACATCCAAGGGGATGGAAGCTGTCTATCTCCTCCATCATCCTGGTCACTGCTACCACCCTTTGCACTGACGGAAGGTGGTTCTGCTGCAGGTGGTTGGGATGGATGGGACCATTTATCTGGGCACAGCCTGGGCAGACTGCTACCTAGCAATCATATAGTGCAGTATGGCACACACAATAAACATCTTGCTAACCTTGTCAGGTCAGTAATGCAGTGCCTCTCCTGAGCTGCCAAGGCATCTGAACAGTACCTTGAAAAGCCCAAATGCACATTAGACAATTGCTATGAGTCTTTCCTTGGTTGATATTGTAATACTGCTCTTTCATCACTGGAACACAGGCACTTTCATCCATGGGTCATATTGATACACTGTGTTGTCCTTAGTGCATTACATTTATCTCTAGCACCTGCAATATATGAAATTTCTTTCCATCACCTAGAACATGTTAAATTGTTTTAAGGGGGAGTTATTATGCATCAGGAATATGTAAAATAAGTTATACATTAAACACCATGATTTATACACTTACCACTTCTGGAAAATCAAACTGCTGAAAATGTCAGTAGAGGTCAGTCATGCTTCATATGCCGGCATCATATTCATTGCCAGCAAACCAAACAGATATGATTTGTATGAGCCCACCTACACTGTGGATCTGTTGGCAATTCAAAAAATCATAGACCTTCCTAATGATGCAGCTATCCCTACTGGGACCAGATTCCTAACATCTGAAACAAGTATACTGTCAGCGGAAACCAGAATTGAAGGAAGCAGGCAGATGTCATAGAAACTCCATATGAATGCTTTTCTATCCTGTTGAGTTTTGGGGGAACTGTACGTAACCTTCCATATGTTAAATCAGCACATTAACTAACTTGTCTAGTATCCCCAATGCATGTGATATGGTATCCCCCAGTGTATCACCTCTTGAGAAGTTTCAATGGCTCCAATAGTTAACACAACACATACCTTACTGACCAAGGGTAGAGTTGAGCCATGCATTTATGTACCCTACCCTGCTGATGTGTTTCACATATGATCCTCAGTAGCCGTATTTCCACACAGTGATCAATTCAGGGTTGGGGATACATTACATAAGTCATAGATGACATTTCTAAACATTGTCATGGAGCCCATTTCAGTTGGATAGGTTCTTTTTATTGCTTTAATTGAAGTTGTTTGTATAGTATTATAAAAGGTCATGTTTTTAAACTGATTTAATCTTTGTATTGCACCTCCCACTCCCCATCTCTAACCCTCTTTCTCTACCCTCTGCATTTTAACTCTGTTTTTCTCCCTCCCTCTCTCAGCTTATACTACCTTTCTGCTTTTACTTCATCCCCTCTGTTTGCACTCGACTTATACCATTAAAGCCTTTTTATTACTTGTTTTTTCTATACTACTTTTTATTCACACTTACCTTTTCTTAGGTCCAAGAGCCCCACTTACGTACAAACAATTTAACTCCACTCCAAGACACAAGTGAAGACACCTTTCCAGTGGAAGAACCTCTGCATACAAACTACCTCTGTGCTATTACTGCATGTAAAGTGCTAACTCCCTACTCCTTGATTTTAATTTTTTTACCTCTCTGAAACTGTTCCGGCACATCATCTCCCTCTCTCTCTTTCTCAGTCTTACCAACCACAACTTGCTCCATCCCCCTTTCCTTCTGCCACTGCAGTCCATTCCCCCTAACTCTTATTTCCTCAACTCTTACTTTCCACCTGCCTTTGCTCTGTAGTACTTTTCCACTAACTCTGACTTTCTGCCTGCCTTTGCTATGCTTTCTTCTTCTGCTACCACTCTCTAATTTCTCTATTCTTCCCCTCTCTCTTTACTCCTATTCCTATCAATAGTACAATCTTCTCTTCCTTTCTGATGCTCTCTCCCCTTACTCTGTCACCCAGTCTCCCAGTGTTAGCATTTAAGTCTGTCCTTTTAAATTTCTTTATTTTCTCTCTCACTGCCCTCTTACATAAGGCAAAACCTCACACTCTACCTGGCCATTTTTTTCTTTCTAAACTGTCTATTTTCACTCTTGCACACTTGCTGATTCTGGCTCAGCTTGCATTGTTTTCCCTCGGGCTGACTCTACTCACCTACCCTACCCCAATTTCCACCCACCCCATACCATTAAATTTATAGCTGTACCCCTCTTGCCACTCCCACTCCCACCCCTATCCACTCACATTCACTTGCATCCAATCACTGCTCCTCCTCATCCTTTCAGCCATTCACACACAATTACTTACCATACCTCAGTTCTTTTTACCCCCTCCCCTTCACCTCCACCTTAGCAGAACATTATTTGCCCTACACTATATTGCCACTCTCTCTCCTATATAACCTCTCCTCCTACCACACTCTAACATTCCCTCATCATGCTCCCACATCCATTTTCCCCTCTAACCCTTCACAATCCTTATACTCATGTCAAACTACATAATCTACCCTGATACTAAACTCTTCCTTCCCAAAATCAAACTTCCACACTTCTCCACATCCTACACCAAAAATAAACTCAAACACCACCTCTATCTCTACACACCACATAACTTTTTTACTTACATTCTCCAATCTTCTTCTATCTAGTGACATACATCCCCACCCTGAAACTCACAGCCCTTTCCATTTCAACAGGAAACTCACTGACTCAACTACTCCACATACTCAGTCTCCCAAAAAACAATTAACTCTATTCTTCATCAACATCAGAAGTCTACTTAACAAAGTTAGTGAATTCCATGCCTGAATCACCCTATAGTCTCCAGATATCATTACTCTCACTGAAACCTGGCTTAAGTCACACACCCCAGACAAAGACTACCTACCCCCAGGTTATAACATCCTACATCTAGTCCATACCAAGGTGGGGGCATTGCCATCATGTTTTCCAACCACCTGTTACCCCACTAGACACGTCCACCCCCATACAATCCTCAGCAGAATTATTTCTTGCCAACTGCAAAATCAGTGTATACAACACCTTCACTATTGCCACCATCTACATACCCCCAGGGTATAACATTCCCATACCAGAGACCACTCTCTCCTGGCTTTCCCAACATTTGCCTAATGAGACTACTATCTTGGGTGCTGTAAACATTAAATGGCTATCCTTTTCCACTGACAACCCTAGCACACCCATAAATCTATATGGGTTCTCCCTGCTAATCTCCACCCCCACTTATACTAGCAAACCCACTAACTTCTCTTCCATTCTGGCCTGGATACTTGTCTCAAATTCACATAAATATCACTCCCCAGAAACTCTCCCAGAGTCTGTCAGTGATCATTGCCCTGTCAAGGTTCTCAGATACTCTCCCCATCTAAACTGCCCTCATAGGTACATAGATTCTCATAAACCCAACAATTTTCAACCTGACATCTTCGACATCCATGTCTCAGCTATCAGCTGATCCTTCCTCTGTCATCTGCCTCTTGATGATGCTGTTCTTAAATTTAATTCTATATTTCTTAACATTCCCAACTCCTACGCCCCCCTTCGCACAGTTAGAGTCAAATCCTAGATATCTCCCTGGCTTACTTAAACCCATCGCACTCTAATGCTTAGAAGAGATCAAGCTTGGAAAATCTGGTCTAAAACTAAACTCCCCACTTACTCCCTAGACTACAAAGAACTCTGCAAGCAACAAAGAAACACATCAGTGATGACAAGAACAACTTCTCCATCCTCTCTCTCATCAAACCCCAAGAAATTCTAGAACTCCATCAGCGAAATTCTGCACCCATGCAACCCCACAACCTCTAATCCAAGTCCAAACAACACCCATCAAGAAATTGCAAATAATTTTATTACCTACTTTATTGAAACCATTAGTAAACTATGTTCTTAATCTAACCCCAGTACTAATGTCACCACCTTGTCAGACCTACCAACTTCCTCCAATCCCTCATCTGCCTTCCCACTGAAAACTGTATCTACAAATTACATAAAATCCCTACTTAGCAAGCTAAAGCCCTGCTATTCCTCCATGGACAATTTCCCTCCACTCTTTCTCTGTAAGGCTGCAAACTCACTAGCACTTCCCAACTCTACTCTCATTAACCACTCTCTCACAGATGCTAATTTACACCATACCTATTCATAAAGGTGGCAACTTTTCTGATTTTGCCAACTTTAGAGCTATCACTATTCTTTCACTTTTCTCAAAATCTTAGAGAAATGTGTCCATAAGCAAATCCTACACCACCTCCTACAAGAAAACCTAATCATCCCCACACAACATGTTTTTTGTCCAAAACACAGTACATCCACTACTTTCATATGTTTCACTAACTCGATATTCCAAGCTCAGGACAATAACAAACTTGTTTCCACCCTATTTCTCAACCTTTCTAAAGCCTTTAACACTGTACTCAACCCTCTCCTTTTGTCTAAACTCTCTGAACTCAGTCTGTTTCCTGCAACCATCTTCTAGTTTTCAAGGTGCCTCTTAGATTGGCAGCAGTCTGTTAGATGGCTCTCTACTATATCAATTCTCTTACCTATCACAATGTGTGAGTATCCCAAGGGTCTATCCCAGGCCCTATTCTGTTCAACATTTTTACTAATCAGTTCCATACTTCATGTCCTCAGTCATCTCTTGTTCAATATGCTAACAATTACACTCTCAAGCAAAAGTCCTTCCTATCAATTGAACACTGGTTCACCTAGAATCAGCTGATTCTTAACCCCCCAAAAAACTAAACTCCTTCTTTTCACCACCAAAACCTCAAACCATCTCAAATCTTCCTTCTCTGTCTCTTCACTAAACAATACACCTATCTCAGCTGAGTCTCACACCAAGCTTCTGGGGGTTATTATTGATGACCAAGTTAAATTTGATCTACAACACATTGCCTGTAACATTACAAAAAAAACACCAAAAACTTGGTCTCCTGTATTGCAATAAGAAATTTGTCACCACTAACTACATTTCACTATACTATGCTTACCTCTTTCATACCCTCTTCTATGGTTCTCACATCCACACAAACCTACAATCCTCCCTCATGACCAGACTCGAATCCACTTACAACAAAATTGCTCAATTTGTAGTAGGTCATTCCTGCCAGTCTCACCACTGCCTTGCTCTCAAAACATTAACCTGGTTAGAATTTCCCCACCAAATTCTCCTTTCTCAATTCCAGATCATACACACTCTCCTGTATCAGCCCTCTTCTTGTCTTGACCTGGCCTCACTAGTCTCCTACTATACCCCCCTAGACATTTCGTAATTCTGAACAAAACCTCCTCACTAGCTACAAACCTAAAAGCAAAATAGGACAAAACTCGTACAGCTACTCTCTGGCCCAATCCTGGAACAAACTGCCTCTACATATCCGAAATATTACTCATGCACAGAATTTCAAGACCACTCTCAAAAACCTTCTATATAGTATCTGGCCCTGTCATTGTACCCACCCTCCATTTCCCCTATTCCCCCTCCCTTCCTGTCATCTGACCTGCTCTTCTTCCCCTCATTTCCACCAATCACCCTGAATTTTCTACCCTTTATTTCTGCTACCCTAACCATAACTTCATCCTCCACTCTCTGTTCTTTATGCAACTAATCAGTTATTCCTCCCCTCCCAGCTCCATCTGACATTTTTTTTCTTTCTGGAGCTCCATCTACAACTACTAATACAGTTAGGTGCAAATATTTTGATACTGTACCACTGAAATCACCATGATATATGCTTGTATAAAAGTACTATTGTACAAATGACTTCACCCTGATTAACTACTTATTGTCAGATTCTTGTGTCTGCTACTATACCACTCAAATTGCCATGGTATATGACTGTAAATAACTTGTGATAGAAACTGTTTTCCATTTATGACTTATTTATACTACTTATGTGCTATAAATAACTTGCGATGCACAAATGTTTTCCATTTTAAGATTTTGTTTATACTACTTATGTCTTCACTTGTATTACTGTACATCTTAGTGTATACATTTTTTTGATTGTACTAAATGTAGAACTTTTCACCCCGGGCTTCCGGTGAAAAACGGCTGTTACTCAGTTGGACTAATCCCGTCAAAAAATGCCAAATAAAATAATAAAAATACATTTTATTATCTCAATTAAGTAAGGTTAATACAAGTAAACCATATTCGCTGGAGTTCCAGTATTTCAGTTGTACATGCAGATATGGTGGTATGGCGGTAGTGTTGTTACCTCACAGCAAGAGGTTCTCCCGTTTGATTCTCAGCTGGGCTTGGGAGTGCCTTCTGTGTGGAGTCTGCATGTCCTCCCCGCGGTTGGGTAGTGTTCGAAAGACATGCGTGCGTAAATGGGCGTGCCTTCGTTGAAGGTTGGGCATCAAGCTGGCACCTTGGAGTTTCGTAAAAATCTACTGCCAATCATTAGCGGACCGGAGTTCCGCTGTGGCGACCCCTTACCAGGAAAAGCCGAAAGACAAACAACAACAACATGCAGATATCTTTCCATGTGGTACATCAATTTATCTCCATTCATCTGAAATGTCTGGATCTACAATCTTTCTAAATTTCAATACCTGTATTTATCACTCATTTGCATACATTTTCTATTTAATATGCACTGAATATCATTCAAGGTTTATAGCTACAAGCCTTGTCTCTTAATTATTAGCACTTCTGTATGTTTTGAACTGCAAAACTATGCTTGGTTTGCTCCTAAATCTCACCCATGAAGTGTGCTGAAAAAGAGAGACATATTGCCCTTTTGGCCAGTTTCTGTCTTTGTTTTTATATAGTAATAGGACAATGTTGATGTAAAACATAGTGTGTGCTGGACTACACTAAAAAGAATCAAGTTGTCTGGTGATAGAGGCTTTTTAGTAATGCTTAAAGAGTTCAAATGGAGTTCTCCAATAAAAGGATCTAATGAAAATCCTGATGGCAGGAAAAAAAAAAACAGTTTAGACAGACATTTGCATGGTGAACAAATTTCGCATGATAAATATTAAATTTAGGTGGGGCATAGAGATCCTACACCATTATGGCAAGCTGTGAGTTCTACAACCCTTAACTATATATATATATTTCACATTTGAAGTCAGTACATCTTTGGATGAATGGAATATTCATTACAAAGCAGCTGTTGCCCTTGTGAAAGTTAACTTTAAATCTAGCAGTCTGGTCCTGTGTTGTTTGCAGCACATCCCCACTGTCAGAGAATTGCATTCCAGCACTTTCTAAATAACCTGTGTTTGAAATGAAATATCACTGACAGCTGCATAACGTAAGAAGCATCCAAGTGTTTCATAATAGCATGTGCGGTAATCAGCAATACTGTACAGTTCGAAGTTGCATATTTTATATATAACACTCCATTAAAGCAGAATAAAAATATACATGGTTTCTAACCCAACAATGTGAGTAGCTCTCATTTTTGGTTTACCATTTAGAAACTAATACTATATCACTAAAAGCCACCTAGTAGACTGATGTAACAGATGATAATGGGGTTAAACAAAATACTGACTTGTAAGCATCTGTGTGCGTCTGCTGACCAGTTTCCTGTTCAGTTTTTGTAATAGGTGTCAGGGAACTCCATACTCTGAAAGAGTGCTATAAACATCTAATGTAAGGTAATTCAAAGGTGGCTCTGTCTGTTTCCTGAATAAGTAAATCTACTTATTAAATAACTGTATTAAATGCAGGAACACCAGTAAATGAACTAGCGTGTTTATTTAGAAGAATGTACACTTCTGCTGCAATTTTACATTGATACAGTGGAATAAGGGCTGTTTACTCTATGACAGACTTTTATCAATAAATAAATGCCTAAGATTATTAAATGGATTGATGCTTGCAAGTTATTGGAGCAAGTTATTCCATAACAGCTTTGGGTACATGGATGCATTTTCATTGATGTTATCAGGTCACACAACAGTGTTTAACATACCATGTATTTACACATTCTTCTTTCTAAACATTAAACTCATGACTCGTGGATTTTACTGTACGTTTGCTTGTCACACTTTATTGAGCCTTTAATGACAACAATTGTGCCTTGCTCATAAAATATGCATACCTCAGTAGCAAGGCAAATGTAGTGAGGAATTTACTGCATTAAAGTTACTGTTTGTCATTTTTGCATTTAAGTTACCTGTAACACATTGCATTTAAGATACCTGGCACTTGCTCACTAAAGCAATTATATAAGTCAGCACTGAAAAATTAAAAGCACTACACCCTCACAAACTCCCCTTGAGTACCTTGTTCCCCATTGGCCCTTTTTTTCAATTATAAAGGAATTCCCAATACTATTCTAGCATGTCCAAAGGTCAGTTGTCAATCTCCTCTCCGGTCCAGCTGGTGAATCTGGGAATCTTGAGGCAATGTTTCAACTGCCTCATGTACACAGACAACCCTCTCCTCCTCCCAACAAATTCCAACACATGTGAGAGATGCAACCATATAGCCATACTGGAGGCGAAGCTCTCTCAACTCAGTACTGGCGAAACCAGTCAGGAGGAGAAGGAAACCACACTCACTACAATTCCAGTCTCACATAGACCTACCACGACAGCAAACCAAACACATAAACACACAAAAACATACTTAGAGGCTCTAAATAAAAATCTGCCTAAGCAGCAGAGACCTCCAAAGCAGACACCCAAGCAACCGCTACCCCAAAACAAAACACGTGCAACACATAGCTCACAAAGTCAGTGTGCCAAACAGTCACAGCCCTTAAGGCTAAACAACACACCTGATACACTTGTAATAGGTGACTATCGTCAGGCACACTGACATCCCGCTCACCAGGCTGAACAAGGAGAAGGTCACGGTGAGCTGCCTGTCAGGCGCTAGGATCCGCCATATAACACAAGCACTCAGGTCACTCCAAGGCAAGTACAAATATGACTCAGTCATTGTCCATGCTGGTGTGAATGACCTGAGACGTACCTCCCTGGACTACATGAAAAGAGACATAGAGGAGCTCTCTGAGCATGTAGCCCAGGCCGGTATGACCCTGACCTTGAGTAGCATCTTACCCTCACCAAGAATGATGCCACAATATGAAGACAACATGATCAATTTCAACAATTGGCTTAAGTATTGGTGTCATTCAAAGGGGATCCAATGCCTGTCAGCCTGGGATGACATGCTCAACAAGCCACGATGCTTCGCTAGGGACGGCTTGCACCTGTCACCCCTGGGATTTTGGATATTGGCAAAGGCTCTTGCTACCCCCATAGTGCCTTTTTTAGGCAAGGCTCAAAAGACAAACCCACCTCCATAGGTATCACAAGGGATAAGAAACTAAGAGTAATGATACTCAATGCCAGAAGTCTAAACCTCAAGATGCACGCACTCAAAGCTCTCCTTAGCATGGAGAAGATCGATATCTGTGCAGTAACAGAAACCTGGTTCAAGGCTCCCAAGAGCACCCCAGCACTACCAGGTTATACCTCATACCATGCTTTTCGGCCCCAAAACTTGGACTGAATCACAAAAGGAGGGGGAGTATCAATATTTGTCAAAGATACCCACATCTCCAGGTTGGTGGCACAGCACATCAGAGACTATGCATGTGCAACTAACAGTGGGTAAAACTGCCTTCCAGTTTATAGCCTGCTACAAACCACCCTCCCAAACCCAGGAACCCCACTCGGCCTTCCTGAGAACACTGGAAAATATGAAGGTCTCTACAAACACCATTATATTGGGCGACTTCAACTACCCAAACATAGACTGGGAGCATTACTCTAGCTCCAACACCCTAGCCCAAAGGTTCCTAGAATTTATAAACTCAGATGCTATGGGACAACTTGTTACCACTCCCACAAGAGGGGAAAACATACTGGATCTGATCATCACCAACATGGGGACTCTATGCTCCAGACCAGAAGTGTATCCCTCACTGGTAAGATCAGACCATAAACTAATCTCACTGGATATTCACATCCCGACTCCACCCCCTGCCCTGAAAACCACAGTGAAAGACTTCTCTAAAGCAAATTTCACACTCCTCAAAACCGAGGTGGAATCCTTCAAAGCCCCCGGGCCTGTGGAAAATATGGCCCAGACCGCAGAATCCGTTATAAACCCATTCTATGAACACCTACAGGAATGCATGGATCATGCAATCCCAAATAAAACCAAGACCCAATCCTCCAAAGGCAGATGTCCTGTCTGGTGGACCCCAGCCATAAACAAGCTATACAATAGTAGGAGGAAGCTACTACATAATAGAACAAAATCCCAAAAAGGGAAGGCATCTCTGATCAGTATTAGCAAAAAACTATGGGCACTCATAAAATCGTCTAAGGCCAGCTTCGAGAGAAAAATTTCACAGGACACTAAGGATAATCACAAGCCTTTCTTTAGTTATGTTAGGAACCTGGGTGGGAATTCCCAGATATGCTCAGAATTAGTCCAAAATGACAAAAAATACACCGAACCCACAGACATTGCCAACATCCTAGCTGACAGGTACAGCGCAAACTTCTCCCACCCCCTCCCCACCAAAAGGGCAAATATCTATCCCAGCAGAGTACTGCCCCCCTGACATCTCAGATGCTCAGGTAAGAGCTGCTCTCTCAAAAGCAAAAAACACAGCATCAATGGGACCAGACGGTGTCCCGGTCTATGTCCTACATGAACTCCAAGAAGAGCTAAACCCAAACATAAAACTACTGTTCAATCTCAGCCTTACTACAGGATATGTACCCAAAGAGTGGCGTACAGCAACGGTGGTCCCTCTCCACAAAGGTGGTGCCTCAACGGATCCTGGAAACTATCGCCCCATAAGCCTGACTAGCTTGGTCTGCAAAACTATGGAAAGGATCATCATGGACCTCATAAATAAAGATACTGGGGACCTACAGACACTGGATCCTACCCAGTTTGGCTTTGTTAAGGGCAGATCCTGCCTCTTAAACCTGGTTGATTTCTTTGAAACAGTCACCAAGGCCATTGACGAGGGGAAGGTGGTCCACACAGCCTACGTGGACCTCGCAAAAGCCTTCGATACAATACCCCACTCGGGCATTATAGATAAGCTCACCAGCTTAAATATAAACAGCTATGTCACTAGATGGGTTGCAAACAGGCTCAAGGACAGAACCCACATGGTTAGAATTGCTGGAGCCATGTCAGACTCCAAACCAGTTACAAGTGGCATCCCACAAGGCTCAGTCCTGGGACCTCTCTTGTTCGGTATATATTTCTCGGAGGTACAAAGCACGGAAGGACTATGGCTGACCAAGTTTGCAGATGACTGCAAACTAGGCACCATAGTCGACTCTTCAGCCGACACAAGCATCCTCCAAAAGGGCCTCATAGAAACAGACAACTGGTGCTAGAGCCATGGCCTCAAGCTAAACACCAAAAAGTGTATAGTCATCCCCTTTGGCAAAAACAAAGTGCCCACAAATTACCACATAGGTGGGAATCCATTAAGTACAGAAGAAGTAATTAGGGACCTGGGGACCCAAGTTGATAGCAATCTCTCATTTGACAACCACTTGGCCAAAGTGGTTAGAAAAACATTTTATATAGCACACCTAATCATGAAGGGATTCACATCTAGATCAGGGGAGGTCATCGTGCCTCTTTACTCATCCCTCATCAGGCCCATAATTGAGTACAATGCCCCTTTTGGGATGTACCTTACCAGACACCTGCAGCAACTGGAAAGACCCCAAAAGTACCTCACCAAGAGGATCAAAGGGCTCAAACAGATGCCATATGCTGCTCGGTTAAAGAAACTCCAGCTCTACTCAGTGGCATACGGCCTGCTCAGAGGCGATCTATGCCTCACGTATAAAGCCATGTCCAACCCGGAATTAATGGACATGCTGCACCTCAGAAAATCTAAATCCCATCAAGCTACACGCTCGAGAGACTTGAACCTCAGCACTGAAATAAATAGGACATGCTGGAGGGACAGATTCATAACCCAGAGGCTCCCTTCACTCTGGAATAAAATCCCAGTCCAGGTTAGGCAGAGTCCCTCATTGACTCTCTTCAAGAGGAATCTTGATGAGTGGATGGGAGATCGTAGGTTTACCCCGGGTATCACTTCTGTGTCACTGTTAGACAGAGGCACAGTATACTAGCTTCGAAAAAGGGCATAGCAAAATTAATTTAAAATGGGTGGCGAAAGCCAAACATACTCTGGTTAGGCTTATAAATGCCCTAGGGCAGATAGCCTAGTATGAACCTATGAACCTATTTAAAATGATCTCAGTTACAGAGAATAAACTTTCTTATTGATCCTTCTTTGACTGGGTTAGCCCCATTAGGCTAGTGGCTTGTTTTCAGGGAAGTCCTGAGGTGGTATTTAGACTACTAGGGGAAATTTGGCCAAGACATCAGGGAACTTACACTACTGCCTTACTCTCCTTTACTAACACTATCCTTCAGTATAAAACAATGGCTATCTCTCCTCTGCTACTTTCCTAGACCTATCTAAAGCATCTGACATGGTCCCACACAAACAACTTATCTCTGTCCTCAATAACCTATCCTTCTCACAATCAGACACCAACTGGTTTCAGAGTTACCTGTCTGACCGCCAACAATCCGTTGTATGGCAGAATGACATATCTCCCCAACTACCTGTCTCCACAGGGGTTCCCCAAGGATTCATCCTTGGACCCCTACTCTTCTCTGTTTTCACCAATAATCTAGCCTCTGCCACCAAACATGGCACACTCATAGAATACGCAGATGACTCAGCCATCATCTGCTCAGCCCAGTCCCTACCCAAACTGCAAAAAGTCACATAGGAAGCCTTTTCCTCTGTTGAAACTTGGTTATCTGATGCCCAATTAATACTCAGCCCAAACAAAACTAAACTACTCATCTTCCAACCCATCAAACATACTCAAAACAACTTTCACTTTAACATCACAGCAAAAGACAACACCACTATATACCCAACTGAACACACCACATTACTAGGAGTGGAAATAGGCAATAAACTAAAATTTGACATTCACATATCCATGACCGTAAAAAAAGTCCACAAAAACTAGGAGTGTTCTACAGAAATAAGCAACTTCTCACCAAAGCAGCAAAGATTTCAATAGCAAATTCCCATCTTATCTCCACCCTACTTTATGCCTCTCCAATACATACCGACCTAAGGCAATGCGATCTAAACAAGCTAGAGACCTGCTACAACAAAATCGCCAAATTCGCCACAGGGGCATCCTACAGTAGTCACCACTGTCTCTCACTTGCTGAATTGGGCTGGCTTGAACTCCTTCACCTCCTTCAATGGTATCAACTCTCACTCGCCCACAAACTAGTAAACCATCCACTAAATGTCCCATCCCTCCAGAATCTACTCCAACCCTATCGCACCACCAGACCACTAAGATCCAGCAACAAAAATCATTTGCAGATCACTAAAACCAATAACTCTGCTGGTGAATCACTATTCTCTTGCACCATAGCCAAATTATGGAACTCCCTCCCACCCACAATTATCTCCATACCATCATGCACCCACTACAAAACTTTACTAAAAGCGCACCTAAAAACATGCTGGCTATGCCCTTACAACTCCCACTCTAATATCACCCACCCCATCCAACCACTACCTTTCTTTCCACTCCACTAACTACCTTGATTATAGCAAGCTCAGATGCTCATAAGCCTAGTACTTATTATACAGCAGGAACTTCTTATTGTAACATTTGTTAGTGTCTGTTATGTACTTCACAGATAAAGATTCTAGTTGTCTACTGATGTACTATGTTCTTCATCTGTAAATATGTTGTAAGTAATTGCTATGTAAATTGTTAATCGCTATGTAATCCAATGTAACTACTGTCTGTTTATTTTAACTGTGGAGCTTTTCTCCCCGGGCCTCCGCTGAAAATGGACCTACATCCAGTCGGACACTCCCAGTCAACAAATATAAATAAATAAATAAAAACTTCAGCCACCTGCGCTACCAGCAACTCAAGTAAATGAGAACTTCATTTAACGTCACTTCTGAAGGATGACACACTATGGAGTGCAGCACCCTTTTATGCTGCATTGCACTGTCAGCAATCCAAGTACCTTGTGTGGAAATAGAACCTACAGTCTTCTTAACCAAAGCCAAGAGTGCTACCTGTTGTGCCACTGACACTGCATAATTTGGAGTTTTATGTGATAGTTCTACCATTCTTTACTTTTGCACAGACAAGTTTGTTAAAAAAATGACTCCTGTATTAGAACATGTTACTGCACATGTAGAACATAGTTATAATCTACCTATGCCTTGTATGAGAGGAAACGTGACAGTTTTAAAGCTTCTGCATCACGTGGTATGAAACTGCTACTTAAATCTATATAATGAGAATAAACATAGTTATTTTAAAGTTTTCTGTGCTAAGTAGTATGGAATTGTTAGAAACAATAATAGGCTATTTTTAACTATCATATTACAGAAGTGTCAGAATATAGAACAGCTAGCTTCAGCTGACTCAGCAACTAGGTTAGCATTCCTTCAAATATCCACCTTCTGGCCACGTAAGTTTCTTCTGCTAAATATTCACTGATGCTATTTGGCAGACTCACAATACCCTTTACTTGGGATGATTAATGCCTTTACTTTACCCTTAAATTGCTGTTACTCAGAACTGCATATTAAAAAAAATGTGTTTACTGTCAGTACAGGCCAAATATTAGTCTAAAATGAATTCGTCGACCAATTCATTAATACCTTAAAAAAATAAATTGGTCATCTCTTAAAACTCTACCATTAGATGAAGCCCTGGAGTACTTTAATACTGCCTTCTTAGGTATCCTTAATCTTATGGCCTCATAAAGTATAATTTGTACTAAAACCAACCCAGCCCCCTGAATCTCGAAGGACACAAGATCCCTACTCAAGCAATGAAACATAGCTTGGGCAACCTGGCATAACAACATAACAAGTACAATTCGCCAATACTTCCTAGAGCTCAGAAACAAAGCAAAAAAACAAATACGTATATCTCCAGCTACAAAAAAACTCACAACAACAATCCACAAAAATTCTGATCCACAATCAACCACATTCTCCAACCAGGCAAAATCACCTCCCCAAATCCTAACACTGAAGGTGATAACAATGATAATGCCACCCAGTTTAATGACTATTTCACCTCCTCCATCCAAAAGTTATTCAACAATTTCCCCACTACTACTACAAATACCCCCAAAATACAAAACTGTCTCCATAAGTCCAACTCCCAGTTCTCTCTTAAACTAGTTGCATCTGACCTAATTCGTAAACACCTTGCCAAATTGAAATGCACCACTCTCGCTGCTGATAAACTCCCCATTGATTACCTCGGGATTGCTGCCTGTGCCATCACCTACCCTATTTCCACACTCATCAATAGAGCCATAGCTGAACACACTGTCCCCTCTCTCTGGAAAATTTCTTACATCGTCTCCCTACACGAAGGTGGTTCTTTGACAGAACTTAGTAATTATCACTTCATAGCTATACTAACTCCCCTATCAAAAATCTTAGAAAAATGTGTACACTCCCAATACTGAATCATCTTCTTCAATATAACCTGCTAGCAAATTCCCAACAGGGATTTCAGACAAACCATAGTACCGCCTCTGCCCTTATATCCTTTACTGACCACATCAACTAACAAAGAAATCTTGGTAACTTAGTATCTGTTGTCTTCCTAGACCTGTCAAAGGCATTTGACATAGTATCCCACTGCAAATTACTATCGACTGTCTCTGAGCTCAATCTGGATAACTCCTCTCTACTGTAGTTTAAAAATTATCTGTCTGTCTGGTAACAAGCTGTTAAATGGCATAACTCTCTCCCCTCTCCTCCCAGTGGGACAAAGTGTTCTACAAGGATCCATTCTTGGTCCCTTACTATTTTCCATCTTTACTAATAACCTCACCTCAGCTACCCAACAAACTAATTTAGTACAGCATGCTGATGATACCACCCTTATTTGGTCAGCCCCCTCTCTACATTTACTCCAAGACAGAACCCAGGAAGCCTTCACTACTAATAGAAAAATGGCTAAATTCCTCCCAACTCATACAAAACACATCTAAGACCCAACTCATGATCTTCCACCCATCCAAAACTTTCACCCCTACCTCGCCATTCTCAATAACATCCTCCAACAATACCCTTATCACACCAGTAACTCGAGCCAAGCTACTAGGTGTAACTATTGACCAAAACCTAAAATTTGACAAATATATAGCACTAACAATTGCCAAAGTTCATATAAATCTAGGCTCACTCTACTGCTGCAAGAGCTTCCTCACACAGGAATCCCAGATCACTATCTCTTGTACCTATCTACTCTCAACGTTACTATATGCTTCCCCAATTCTAACTAACCTAAACAAATCTGACTTTCTGAAACTATCTACCTACTACAATAAAATCTCAAAATTTGCAACCAATGCTAAGTTTTGTTCTCACCATTGCCTCTCCGTAAGACATCTAAGATGGTTAGAACTCTCTAACCTACTAAAATACAATTAACTTCTCCTGACCCATCAACTGCTATACCAACCAAATAAAATAGCTGCCCTCTCTGGTCTGCTCACCTTCCATAATACTGCTCGTCAACTAAGATCTTCCAATACCGCCCTGCTGACTGTTACCAATTGCTTACATAGCTCAGGCCAATCTCTTTATTCCTATGCAGTTGCTAAGGCCTGGAACTCTCTACCCTCTGACACCAGATGTCTAAACAGTAAACATACTTTCAAATCCCTACTAAAAGATCTCCTATTTAAAACGTGGATATGTTCCTGTACAGAACCAGACTAATTTCACCTGTTCCTGACTTTCAACATTCCTAGATCACAGGTGTACTGAGTAGTTTCACTTAGTGCATAGTACTGTGAACCAGGTGTTTAGGCCACCTTAATAGTTATGATTTCTAGTTTATGACCCTGTTTGTCTATGGAAACCTCTGTTTGAATTTACATTCAAGCAACTGTATATTTGTTGTATAATATCTTTGTTTGTTTCTCAATATTCTAACCACTGTATGCTGCATCATTTGTGAAACTCCGATTTTACTCCTTTTATATGTGCTATGACATTTGTACAAAATAGCTATGTTTATATATTTTTTATTATTTTTTACTATGCATCTGGAGCCTTTTCCACGGGTCTCTCTGAAAACAGTCATCTTGTGTCCAGTCGGACTAACCTGGTAAACAAATGGAAAATAAATAAGCAATAAAAATAATAAATAAAATGGCAAAACTTATCTTTGTGACTGCTGTCCTTACAGGCTGCTTTTGCCAGCCATATTCTAAGAATTGTGACAACAGCTTACTATGCCTACTATGGTCAGATGGAAACAAAATAGAAAACACTTGAATTTAAACTTGATTCATGTTGTACTTATATTGCTAATTTTTAATTAACTTTACAAGATTAATTGTTTTACTTTTATTTCTTAATTTGAAGAATATGTTGGCCACAAGTAACATTTTTGAGAAAGTGATCTTGACCAGGAACTGCCAAATACATTCAGAAAGTCCAACAGGGCACAGAACTAAAACATACACCATTTACTTTTGTGCACTGTTTATTATTATGGTCAGATGTCAACAAACAAAAAGGTCAAGGAAAATATGTTCTTCCACAAAAAAAACAGCAACTGCCCATAAGAAAGTATTGGCAGAATTATTTAAAATAATATCAGAAAGCCCACGGTTACTCTTGTAGGAAAGCTAGCAGATAGATGAAGCCTCTTTGTTTTTTTTTCCTGGCTGTACAACTGAGATATTCTTAGGAAAAAAGTCCATTTCCTGAATACCCCTTGTTATTTGGTGATAATAGACAACACTGGACTGAGTGTAACCCATGTTTGTGAATACGAATGTGAGTTACGCTCAGTGCAGAGTTCTGCATCATCACCTAGCACTCAACCTTTTGCCTCCAGAAACAATCAAGGACACTTTTTAAAATATTAAAATTATTATCTTGAAAAGTTAACAAAGTAAGATAATCTTTATTACTCTATAAATAATTATCACAGTTATCCATTAAGTATAGTCCACCTTTTCTCGTAGAGAAATAATTGAGAGACCATGTAACATTTTGAGACAAAGCTAAAACAGGTAAGAGGTGGAGATGTGCACAAAAATAAAACATTTCAAACTCAACCACTGTTAAGCTTTGTAACTATAACTTCTAAATACTGGGGGAAGTTATCCAAGATTTGCAAATATAAAGGTTTAATGCAAAAAACTCATGTAGTAACAAATCTACACAGTATAGTTAGTACCTGCCAACCCAGAGATAATGGACAGCACTGGACTGAAATTGTGTCTTTGTGATGTTTAAAATATTATGACAGCAGTGCGTATGCGGACAAATGAAGTCTGGCAACAAACCAAGTTGTCCCGGGACATCTTCATGGGGGGGTAGGTTGATATTAGGGGGAGTTAGGTGGGTTGGGAAGGTGAAAGGGTTAAGTGGAGGCAGGGATGGTTGGGAGGAAATGAGATAAGGGTGGGGAGGGGCTTAAGAAGTTTAGTCTAGTGTAGCTGAGTTAAGCATTCACATTTTGGCGTAAACTTGCTAGGTTAGGTTCTACATCCGAGATGACCTGTAGGTACTGGTGTAGCCAGGTAGGCCTTAGAATGGTTGGCTGTGGAAGAGGTGGGTAATTCTCACAAGGGTTTACTGTATGCTTGAATAGGTTGGGGAGGCTTAGTAGTAAATTATTATTTTTTTTTCCTCTTCTTCTGGGAGGAGTGCCTGGAATATTTCTTGGTGAGGCCTTTAATGGCATTGAGCAGATAATAATGTAATTTTATGGGTGACTGGGATTTACATTGGTGATCAAGTTTCTGTCTTGGTTGTACAAGCCAAGTATAACTCTCAGTATCGCTGATGGGGGTTTGAACTGTTTCTTTTAATGAGGAGCTCCATTTTCTGGTGCTCGCAATTGGGTTTGGATTCAACGGTGGGGGTGGTGGTCTGCCATGCCCATATTCTGAGGTATTGTGATGACTGAAGCTTCTTTTTGTGGGCATTGAGATGGGACAGTATGCTGGTGCTGTGCATGTGCAGTGTGGCTCTAGTAATCAGACAAAAAAAAGTGGAGCATGGAGGTGTATTTTAAATATACAGTTGTTATGGGAGGCTAGGAGGTTTTGGCATGTCAGTAGTGGAGCGGTGGCTTTCTGGCAAGAAATTGGCAAGTCTTGGAGGACTGACATCAGGAAATGGCAACGGGTACTTGAGAGTATGGACTTCTCAGTTCTGACGGGTTGGTGCAAGGGAGGGCTGTCTGCCTTGTCCTCATGGAGGTAAAGATTTGCTTTACTTTACTTTCTAGGAATGTTATTGCATTTGGGTATTTTGCTTGGGCTCAACTCCTTGCTGTGATTTTGTTTGGTTATCAGATACATGCTTGTTCTGCCTCAGTAAGCGTGTAGAGTGACTGAATGGTTACCGTTGCAGGGGTGATTCCCAGGTCTGCCAGAGGCATTGCGTGCATTATGGCATGTGTTTGTGAGAGGTGAGGTGCATAGCAAGTTGGATCATTTGAACTGAGGTGGATAATGTTTTTTGGAATTTAAAAAAAATGGTAATGGTATAGCGCTTGATGCAGGGAAAATGGTAAAGTAAGCACTTGATGCACAGGGGGGTTGAGGACCCATCTTTTGATTGTCAAGTGGGAAAAGGGTAGTGATTTGCTGTTCTGTCATGATATTTTATATTAAGGCTAATTGGTCTAGGTTTGGATGTCATTTCATGGGTTTTGGTGCTCATAGGAGTGATGGCTCGTTGTTGGGCCTGGTTGTTAGCAGTGATGTCATCCTTGGAGCTGTGTGTGCCAACTGCTAGTGTACAGGGTTTGATTGCAACAGATTTGTTGGTTTTCTGTCTAGAGTTTTGGCTGGTTTTTGGTCTTGTTTTGCCTTGTTTGTCTATGGTGCTTGCTATTACTTTGGCTATGTAAAGCAGCCTGAGTGAACATCTTCAGAATTTCCAGAGAATGGTTTTACCCCACTTTCAGTCATTTTCACAAGAAAACATGAACCGTCACACTAATTTGAGGGAATGATTCACTTTAGTCCTATCAGTTTATTTGTTGTTTTCTAGGACATTTACAAAGCTAGCTGTAGGGAGTAATAAGATCAATATTGCCAAACCCCATGGCACTTCTAATAACTTTATAGGCACTCTGTTTCTTCTGTGTAATAGCAGTGACACCACCTTTTGTGCGCTTCTGAGATACAGATATGATTATAAAGGCATCAATGTACAGCAACTAGTGTATTAGCTAATTATATTCGGTTTAAAGTTATTGTAGATTCAGCTGTCTTCCTCAGTGTCAGTTATTAAGGCCAGTAAATGAAGTTTGGCACTGACTGACAGAGAAGACGTATTTGAAGATAAGATTGTGAATTGTCTTCAGATCGAGAGTGCACTGTCTTGGCGGTGCTTGGGGAGAGACAAATGGAATTCCATTTTGTGTATATTCTGGGTGATTTTGCTTAGAGGAGCCTTTTATGTCCTGTCAAAGAGTTTGAAGAATCCCAACACAGTGGGAGTAAGAAGGGGCATTTGTCATTCTGTTGCCTTGCACGGGCATGTCACAATTTCTGAGAACTGAGTTTAATTGTGTCGTCAGGGTTGGCATTTTTATTTCCATGGGCTTTGTCTGGGGGGCAAGCAGGTTGGCTGCTGGTGGCTGGGGGTGGGGGGGGTGGGTGGGTTGAGTGATGACATATGCGCGTCCATTAAAAAAAAAAAAAAAAAAGGAGCCAAATATGCTCAATGAGTTAACAGTATGGTGAATCCAAATAACATTCATATTTGTATAGATCAGCAAGGTTTTACTACATTAAGCAACAGAACCATATTCTACTTGTTATGTTAAATGACACAGTAACTGCCATGACAGGAGGAAAGTTTTTTTTTTTTGTGCTTTATAACCAGGGATAGTTGACAAATAAGATTAGATGAGGAGATTTCTTCCGGTGTACTTTTAATTTGGCAATGGGAATGCTCATAATTTTGGGACTACCATATACTTTTGCAGAATGCAAGTTAGGGATTTCTGTATATCAACTTCAAATGCAATATAAAGATGAGTTAATTTCCCTGAAAGTCAATGGTACAGTATGCCTCAGTTGGAGATGGCAGGTTGAGAACTAGGCAGACGGTTTTACAATATAAGTTAGCTTGGGTTATACAGGGAGCTAATTGAGGTGGTCTGGAATCGCAAGGCTACCCGGGTTGTGGATATTGATAGGTCCCTTCAGGTGTGGGGTTTAGTTTAACATACCTGACTGGTAGTTAAATTTATCTTAGGTACTTGATAGGGTTATTGGAAGCATAGCTTTAGTTATGGCTGCTTTGTCATAGATGTGAGGGTGGTGGCACATTCCTTCCTGGGCTGGCAGTATAGGTTGTCCTTGAAGAGGTTCTGGATTGTGTGTTATGTACTTTGAATGATTTACATGTCCTTTTCTTTCTTGCAGATGGGGTCTTGGATTGCTGCGGCTGTAATTTGGAATAGGTGGGTATACGGTGGAGCTGTCTCTTTACATATTAGAGGGATTATTTTGTCCTTCTCTTTGTAGATGGTGGTGTGCTGAGTACCAGTTGTGGCGATACACAGTGAAGTCACAGATGATGGAAGCAGTGGCTAGCGAGGAGGTTACACATGGGCAGCACAAGTGGGCAACAGCTACTGATGGAAGTAAGTGGATTTCAAGTTGTTGAGTTTGGTAGAGGATTTACACTGCTAGTCAGCGAAGGACAGACATTTGAGTTTGTGATCTCAGGGTTAATTGGTTGTACAATTTGTTCTATTAACCATTCAGTATGTTAGATTAATGTTGAAAGTTGTCCCTGCTTTTGGGATTTGCATTCAATAGGGAAAGGGAGCATACAGCCCTTGGCCATAGGTAGGAGTTTGGGTTCCTGCAGTGGGCTTGATGAGGTTACAGGTAATGGATTTTATTTAGTGCTTGTTAAGGCATGTCAATGTGGACAGGGTTCAGGTAGGTGGATTGGAGTCACATCTCTCTTAGTATCATAGGACGTTATTAGGCTACTGGCTCGGGAATGGTTACAGGCTAGACAAGTTTGGCTCTTTTCCGCGTGTAGCACTTTTCACTCTTGTCCAAGGGGAGATGAGTCATATAAAAAAAAAGGGGGGCTGGTGCCATACTTTGGTGCAGAGTTTGGCAAACACTTGATGAGATGGCAGGGGTCCTTGGCAGTGCCTCCATGTTAAGTAATTATTGGTATGTGTGCATATAAAATGTATTGTTTTCTCTTTTCTTTGCAGATTGCAAAGTGCAGAAGACATCATGCGGTGGCTTGAAAAGGGGATTTGAAAGGTGTTGTTTTGATAGGATGGATGTTCTTGCCACTGGAATGGGGCACAAAGAGGATCTGAGTAATCACCATAGTAAGGCATGTGCTCTGTGTTTCAATAGTGGGAGCTGATTATTGAGTTGGTATAGGGGGCATGTAAGGAAGAGGTAGGTGAGGGGTCCAAGGGGAAAAACTGTTGGGGACGGTTTATGGGGAGTGTGGGGATCCCACAGGATGAGTTGAGTCATGGCAAACATAGAAGCACAGGATCTATTTAGGCTACAGCCCTATAGCTATTGCAAGCCAGTGAAATTCAATCCTTGCTTTCCTGGAACTTTGGGGTGGTTGTATTCACTCATCCAGTTGTTTGAACTGTATATAGAGGAAGGGCCAATGAGGTGTTTGGATGCTGGAGTTTGTTCCTAATGGGTGGTATCTTTGGGGTGACAAAATTGTCCCTGGAGTAGGTAGTGGTAATGTTACATACCAGGTTAAGGTTTTACAGAACAGCACAAGGATCATTTCACTTGGGGTTTGTGTGAATTTTGTAGACAGGGTTTTAGGAAGCATGGTAGGGTAGTTTTAGAAAATGGGTGCGTTGTTACAGGGAGGTTAGAAGGTTTAAAGGAAGCCTGGTTGCAGGATAAGGCAGCTGTAGGACAGGTCTTAATTACCTACTAGTGGTATAGGTAACATGAAGAAAGAGAGCTTTCGAGGGGAAAGGCAGGGACAAACAAGGGTCTAAGAATGGTTTTGTCATGAGTGAATTGGGGGTGTTTATGGCTGGGCACGTAGAGTACTGCATTGCTGAGCATAGGTGAGTTTTCAGGAACTAGGTCAAGGGATGCTGGTTTTCTATCATCTAAGGTTCGGACATTAAAGTTTTGGAGTTAGACTATTCCTTTCGGTAATTGAGTTGCTGCACATCCATAATGAGGTAATCAGTGGGCTAAGGTGATATGCTACAGTTCACAGGGTACTGGGTGTGAGACTTGATACTAGTGGTCTTGACTGGGTGTTGATTTGAGTTCAAGGGGTTATAATTTGGGGTTTTTGTTGTTGTTATAGGTTGTCAATCCATTCAGGCTGAGTCATGATTTCAGCTTTGAAGGAAGTTAAAGGGTATGCATTTTCTTGGTGTGGATGTTCCGGTGGTACAGTGGGGTCATGGTAACCCTACTTTATTTAGTTTCATTAGGGGTGCTTCAGTGATGGTATGGCAGGGTGTGTTTATGACAGGATGCTAAGGTGCTTGGATGATGGGTACACCGAATGATGTTTGGCTTGACCCTGCTCTTTATGGGAAGTAGTGGGTTGAACAACTTTGGGTAGAAGTGAGGGGCAACAGCCTGGTCATGCTGGTTGGCAGAGAAGAGGGACAGGCTTGCCCTCTCCTGTTCCCCCTCTGGTGGCTGGATGTTCATTTCAAGGATCTGGGGTAAGGAAAATGAGCAGTTGGAGGTAACTTTGCTGAATAGGTAAGCAAGCTGAGGTAAGGATGCTGCTTATTTGGTGGAAGGTAATTCAATGGATGGTGCATGAAATGAGATGGGATGCTGCTTCATAAGTAAAGTAAGCGAGTGCAGGTATGGACGCTGCTTACTTGGTAAATGGGATATGAAGTGAGTCTGGGACACTGCTTCATAAGTAAATTAAGTGAGCAAAGGTATGGACCCTGCTTGTTGGGCAGGGCAGCTCTGATTAACATTACAATGAATGGGGTATGAAGTGAGATGGGATGCTGCTTTATAAATAAAGTAAGTGAGCAGAGGTATGGACCCTGCTTGTTGGGCAGGGTGAGTAGGTACACTGCTCTGATTAACATTACAATGAATGGGGTATGAAGTGAGATGGGATGCTGCTTTATAAATAAAGTAAGTGAGCAGAGGTATGGACCCTGCTTGTTGGGCAGAGTGAGTAGGTACACTGCTCTGATTAACATTACAATGAATGGGGTATGAAGTGAGATGGGATGCTGCTTTATAAATAAAGTAAGTGAGCAGAGGTATGGACCCTGCTTGTTGGGCAGGGTGAGTAGGTACACTGCTCTGATTAACATTACAATGAATGGGGTATGAAGTGAGATGGGATGCTGCTTTATAAATAAAGTAAGTGAGCAGAGGTATGGACCCTGCTTGTTGGGCAGGGCAGCTCTGATTAACATTACAATGAATGGGGTATGAAGTGAGATGGGATGCTGCTTTATAAATAAAGTAAGTGAGCAGAGGTATGGACCCTGCTTGTTGGGCAGGGTGAGTAGGTACACTGCTCTGATTAACATTGCAATGAATGGGATATGAAGTGAGATGGGATGCTGCTTTATAAATAAAGTAAGTGAGCAGAGGTATGGACCCTGCTTGTTGGGCAGGGTGAGTAGGTACGCTGCCCTGATTAACATTACAAGGATGGTGCTTCATAAGTAAAGTAAGCAAGCAGAGGTATGGGCACTGCTTACTGGGGCAGGGTGAGTAGGTATGCTGCCCTGATTAACATTACAAGGATGTTATGCTGTGTTTAGAATAATTTATATTATGAATAGTGGTAATTAATGAATTTGGTGAACAAAGCTACGTTATGGAAATTTAATAAAGGTCGTCAAATGTCATTTGATGTGATGTGTTTATTGAAGGGGACCGGGACAAATGAAGTTTGGCAACAAACCAAGTTGCCCCTGGAAATCTTCATGCAGGGGGTTAGGTTGATATTAAGGGGAGTTAGGTGGGTTGGGGATGTGAAAGGATTAAGTGGAGGCAGGGATGGTTGGGAGAAAATGAGATAAGGGTGGGGAGGGGCTTAAGAGGTTTAGTCTAGTGTAGTTGGGTTAAGCATTCACATTTTGGCATGCACATGAGACCCACCCACCCTCCCTCTGTTCGTTGATGGGTTGGGGAAAGTAGGGTTATTTAGCAGTGGAGGTAGGTGGAGAAGTGGGATAGGCTTGCCCTCTTCTGTTCCCCCTCTGGTGTCTGGATGTTAATTTCAAGGATCTTGGGAAAGGAAAATGAGCAGTTGGAGGAAGTTTGCTGAATAGGTAAGCAAGCTGAGGTAAGGATGCTGCTTGTTTGGTGGAAAGTAATTCAGTAAATGGTGTATGAAGTGAGATGGGACGCTGCTTCATAAGTAAAGTAAGTGAGCAGAGGTATGGACCTTGCTTGTTGGGCAGGGTAAGTAGGTACACTGCCCTGATTAATATTACGAGGATGGTGCTTCGTAAGTAAAGTAAGCGAGCAGAGGTATGGACGCTGCTTACTGGGGGCAGGGTGAGTAGGTACGCTGCCCTGATTAACATTACAAGGATGATGCTTCATGAGTAAAGTAAGCAAGAAGAGGTATGGACGTTGCTTACTGTTCAGGATTCGTAGGTACGCTGCCCTGATTAGCATTACAAGGATGTTATGATGTGTTTAGAATCATTTATATTATGAATAGCGGTAATTAATTTGGTGAAATTTAATAAAGGTCATCAGATGTCATTTGGTGTGATGTGTTTATTGAAGGGGACCAGGACAACTAATGCTTCTGCCATAAAAATGTACCCATCCTGCAAATACATACACTATTTCAATCCAGTGTTCTTCATTATCACCATTATTTTTACTCCTGTTTATATATCTGGGCTATGAGACCTCTTCAATGTCCCTTATCATTTACAGCCTTTCTTCTTTTCTTGATGGCAAGTATATGAATGTAATCAAGAAATGACAGTATAGTTAAAAAGTGGAACTAAGTAAATAATCTTGAAAGTCATACTATGGGACACAGCAACAACAACATAAAACCTAACTTTCTCATCCAGTTTTGCACATCTTGAATGTGCCTTATGACCGTTTAGTCCACCTCTGCCTCCTTTGATTTATTCTTCACAATTGTTTTACTCTTTTCTTGAAGATTCCCTTATCTGTACAATCTTAATGAAGAAGAAACACAGGGATCTTCTCTACAAATCCATAAATCTTCACCAACACCCCTCCCTTCACATCCGCATAGCTGGGTTATTTACTTAAAAATGACATATCTCAGTCCTCATCCCTGAAATTTATTCTCTACAGCTCCCGTTAACCACATATGTGTCTTCAGTATGAGGTATCCCAACTACTGCTGTATTTGTTGCTGTTTGGACTTCTCGACTCTAAAAGATTTTTCTCTTTTGAGAGTGTCTAGTGCTTCAAAATTCTCTTACACAGTCTATTTTACATATATGTGTGTGTGTGTGTGTGTGTGTTGTCTAATTTACTCTTTAACTGCATTTAACATTCTACCCCCTTCATATCTGCCTTCCCCTAACCTATTCTCCATGTGCCTTATGTCTCCTTGTATGTCTCTGTGGATTACCTAGCTACCATCCATTCCAGTAGTCAATTCTAGGGTCTACTACCTTTCCATAAAAAAGTACTTTTGCATATACAAGGATCAGTTAGTCCCCACAATTTGATACTCATACTTCACAAATGTACCTCATTATGAGGAACATTCCTCATTTACAGTGATAGAAAGTCCAAGCTCTTCACAGTTCAAAACTGGAATTGTCTGCCACAAATTCAGAGTGAAGATTTTTAACTGATATCCATGGCAAATAATATTGAATTGCATTATTTCATCAAAATAAAATTTTATCAATATAAAGTAAAAGTAACACATTTAACCATCCTGTGAGTTCCTAGTTGTAATTGTTGCTAGCAAGCATTTATTAAGTACTGCCATCCGGTGAGATCCTACTTGTAGTTGTTAGCAAGCATTTAGCAAGGTTTCACAATTTGCTCATTTGTTCTATATTATGACAGGTAGTGTTCCACAACCTGCTCATTTGTAACATATTATGACAGGTAATGTTCCACAACTTGCTCATTTGTTCCATATTATGACAGGTAGTGTTCCACAACTTGCTCATTTGTAACATATAATGACAGGTAGTGTTCCACAACTTGCTCATTTGTTTCATATTATGACAGGTAGTGTTCCACAACTTGCTCTTTTGTTTCATATTATGACAGGTAGTGTTCCACAACTTGCTCATTTGTTTCATATTATGACAGGTAGTGTTCCACAACTTGCTCTTTTGTTTCATATTATGACAGGTAGTGTTCCACAACTTGCTCATTTGTAACATATTATGACAGGTAGTGTTCCACAACTTGCTCATTTGTTTCATATTATGACAGGTAGTGTTCCACAACTTGCTCATTTGTAACATATTATGACAGGTAGTGTTCCACAACTTGCTCATTTGTAACATATTATGACAGGTAGTGTTCCACAACTTGCTCATTTGTTTCATATTATGACAGGTAGTGTTCCACAACTTGCTCATTTGTAACATATTATGACAGGTAGTGTTCCACAACTTGCTCATTTGTAACATATTATGACAGGTAGTGTTCCACAACTTGCTCATTTGTTTCATATTATGACAGGTAGTGTTCCACAACTTGCTCATTTGTAACATATTATGACAGGTAGTGTTCCACAACTTGCTCATTTGTTTCATATTATGACAGGTAGTGTTCCACAACTTGCTCATTTGTTTCATATTATGACAGGTAGTGTTCCACAACTTGCTCATTTGTAACATATTATGACAGGTAGTGTTCCACAACTTGCTCATTTGTTTCATATTATGACAGGTAGTGTTCCACAACTTGCTCATTTGTTTCATATTATGACAGGTAGTGTTCCACAACTTGCTCATTTGTTTCATATTATGACAGGTAGTGTTCCACAACTTGCTCATTTGTTTCATATTATGACAGGTAGTGTTCCACAACTTGCTCATTTGTAACATATTATGACAGGTAGTGTTCCACAACTTGCTCATTTGTTTCATATTATGACAGGTAGTGTTCCACAACTTGCTCATTTGTTTCATATTATGACAGGTAGTGTTCCACAACTTGCTCATTTGTTTCATATTATGACAGGTAGTGTTCCACAACTTGCTCATTTGTAACATATTATGACAGGTAGTGTTCCACAACTTGCTCATTTGTAACATATTATGACAGGTAGTGTTCCACAACTTGCTCATTTGTTTCATATTATGACAGGTAGTGTTCCACAACTTGCTCATTTGTAACATATTATGACAGGTAGTGTTCCACAACTTGCTCATTTGTTTCATATTATGACAGGTAGTGTTCCACAACTTGCTCATTTGTTTCATATTATGACAGGTAGTGTTCCACAACTTGCTCATTTGTAACATATTATGACAGGTAGTGTTCCACAACTTGCTCATTTGTTTCATATTATGACAGGTAGTGTTCCACAACTTGCTCATTTGTTTCATATTATGACAGGTAGTGTTCCACAACTTGCTCATTTGTTTCATATTATGACAGGTAGTGTTCCACAACTTGCTCATTTGTTTCATATTATGACAGGTAGTGTTCCACAACTTGCTCATTTGTTTCATATTATGACAGGTAGTGTTCCACAACTTGCTCATTTGTTTCATATTATGACAGGTAGTGTTCCACAACTTGCTCATTTGTTTCATATTATGACAGGTAGTGTTCCACAACTTGCTCATTTGTTTCATATTATGACAGGTAGTGTTCCACAACTTGCTCATTTGTTTCATATTATGACAGGTAGTGTTCCACAACTTGCTCATTTGTTTCATATTATGACAGGTAGTGTTCCACAACTTGCTCATTTGTTTCATATTATGACAGGTAGTGTTCCACAACTTGCTCTTTTGTTTCATATTATGACAGGTAGTGTTCCACAACTTGCTCATTTGTAACATATTATGACAGGTAGTGTTCCACAACTTGCTCATTTGTTTCATATTATGACAGGTAGTGTTCCACAACTTGCTCATTTGTTTCATATTATGACAGGTAGTGTTCCACAACTTGCTCATTTGTTTCATATTATGACAGGTAGTGTTCCACAACTTGCTCATTTGTTTCATATTATGACAGGTAGTGTTCCACAACTTGCTCATTTGTTTCATATTATGACAGGTAGTGTTCCACAACTTGCTCATTTGTTTCATATTATGACAGGTAGTGTTCCACAACTTGCTCATTTGTTTCATATTATGACAGGTAGTGTTCCACAACTTGCTCATTTGTAACATATTATGACAGGTAGTGTTCCACAACTTGCTCATTTGTTTCATATTATGACAGGTAGTGTTCCACAACTTGCTCATTTGTTTCATATTATGACAGGTAGTGTTCCACAACTTGCTCATTTGTTTCATATTATGACAGGTAGTGTTCCACAACTTGCTCATTTGTAACATATTATGACAGGTAGTGTTCCACAACTTGCTCATTTGTTTCATATTATGACAGGTAGTGTTCCACAACTTGCTCTTTTGTTTCATATTATGACAGGTAGTGTTCCACAACTTGCTCATTTGTTTCATATTATGACAGGTAGTGTTCCACAACTTGCTCATTTGTTTCATATTATGACAGGTAGTGTTCCACAACTTGCTCATTTGTTTCATATTATGACAGGTAGTGTTCCACAACTTGCTCATTTGTTTCATATTATGACAGGTAGTGTTCCACAACTTGCTCATTTGTTTCATATTATGACAGGTAGTGTTCCACAACTTGCTCATTTGTGTTTCATATTATGACAGGTAGTGTTCCACAACTTGCTCATTTGTTTCATATTATGACAGGTAGTGTTCCACAACTTGCTCATTTGTTTCATATTATGACAGGTAGTGTTCCACAACTTGCTCATTTGTTTCATATTATGACAGGTAGTGTTCCACAACTTGCTCATTTGTTTCATATTATGACAGGTAGTGTTCCACAACCTGATCATTTGTTTCATATTATGACAGGTAGTGTTCCACAACGTGCTCATTTGTTTCATATTATGACAGGTAGTGTTCCACAACTTGCTCATTTGTTTCATATTATGACAGGTAGTGTTCCACAACCTGCTCATTTGTTTCATATTATGACAGGTAGTGTTCCACAACGTGCTCCTTTGTTTCATATTATGACGGGTAGTGTTCCACAACTTGCTCATTTGTTTCATATTATGACAGGTAGTGTTCCACAACTTGCTCATTTGTTTCATATTATGACAGGTAGTGTTCCACAACTTGCTCATTTGTTTCATATTATGACAGGTAGTGTTCCACAACTTGCTCATTTGTTTCATATTATGACAGGTAGTGTTCCACAACTTGCTCATTTGTTTCATATTATGACAGGTAGTGTTCCACAACTTGCTCATTTGTTTCATATTATGACAGGTAGTGTTCCACAACTTGCTCATTTGTAACATATTATGACAGGTAGTGTTCCACAACTTGCTCATTTGTTTCATATTATGACAGGTAGTGTTCCACAACTTGCTCATTTGTTTCATATTATGACAGGTAGTGTTCCAAAACTTGCTCATTTGTTTCATATTATGACAGGTAGTGTTCCACAACTTGCTCATTTGTTTCATATTATGACAGGTAGTGTTCCACAACTTGCTCATTTGTTTCATATTATGACAGGTAGTGTTCCACAACTTGCTCATTTGTTTCATATTATGACAGGTAGTGTTCCACAACTTGCTCATTTGTTTCATATTATGACAGGTAGTGTTCCACAACTTGCTCATTTGTTTCATATTATGACAGGTAGTGTTCCACAACTTGCTCATTTGTTTCATATTATGACAGGTAGTGTTCCACAACTTGCTCATTTGTAACATATTATGACAGGTAGTGTTCCACAACTTGCTCATTTGTTTCATATTATGACAGGTAGTGTTCCACAACTTGCTCATTTGTTTCATATTATGACAGGTAGTGTTCCACAACTTGCTCATTTGTTTCATATTATGACAGGTAGTGTTCCACAACTTGCTCATTTGTTTCATATTATGACAGGTAGTGTTCCACAACTTGCTCATTTGTAACATATTATGACAGGTAGTGTTCCACAACTTGCTCATTTGTTTCATATTATGACAGGTAGTGTTCCACAACTTGCTCATTTGTTCCATATTATGACAGGTAGTGTTCCACAACTTGCTCATTTGTTTCATATTATGACAGGTAGTGTTCCACAACTTGCTCATTTGTTTCATATTATGACAGGTAGTGTTCCACAACTTGCTCATTTGTTTCATATTATGACAGGTAGTGTTCCACAACTTGCTCATTTGTTTCATATTATGACAGGTAGTGTTCCACAACTTGCTCATTTGTTTCATATTATGACAGGTAGTGTTCCACAACTTGCTCATTTGTTTCATATTATGACAGGTAGTGTTCCTCAACTTGCTCATTTGTTTCATATTATGACAGGTAGTGTTCCACAACTTGCTCATTTGTAACATATTATGACAGGTAGTGTTCCACAACTTGCTCATTTGTTTCATATTATGACAGGTAGTGTTCCACAACTTGCTCATTTGTTTCATATTATGACAGGTAGTGTTCCACAACTTGCTCATTTGTTTCATATTATGACAGGTAGTGTTCCACAACTTGCTCATTTGTAACATATTATGACAGGTAGTGTTCCACAACTTGCTCATTTGTTTCATATTATGACAGGTAGTGTTCCACAACTTGCTCATTTGTTTCATATTATGACAGGTAGTGTTCCACAACTTGCTCATTTGTAACATATTATGACAGGTAGTGTTCCACAACTTGCTCATTTGTTTCATATTATGACAGGTAGTGTTCCACAACTTGCTCATTTGTTTCATATTATGACAGGTAGTGTTCCACAACTTGCTCATTTGTTTCATATTATGACAGGTAGTGTTCCACAACTTGCTCATTTGTTTCATATTATGACAGGTAGTGTTCCACAACTTGCTCATTTGTAACATATTATGACAGGTAGTGTTCCACAACTTGCTCTTTTGTAACATATTATGACAGGTAGTGTTCCACAACTTGCTCATTTGTTTCATATTATGACAGGTAGTGTTCCACAACTTGCTCATTTGTTTCATATTATGACAGGTAGTGTTCCACAACTTGCTCATTTGTTTCATATTATGACAGGTAGTGTTCCACAACTTGCTCTTTTGTAACATATTATGACAGGTAGTGTTCCACAACTTGCTCATTTGTTTCATATTATGACAGGTAGTGTTCCACAACTTGCTCATTTGTTTCAACATATTATGACAGGTAGTGTTCCACAACTTGCTCATTTGTTTCATATTATGACAGGTAGTGTTCCACAACTTGCTCATTTGTTTCATATTATGACAGGTAGTGTTCCACAACTTGCTCATTTGTTTCATATTATGACAGGTAGTGTTCCACAACTTGCTCATTTGTTTCATATTATGACAGGTAGTGTTCCACAACTTGCTCATTTGTAACATATTATGACAGGTAGTGTTCCACAACTTGCTCATTTGTTTCATATTATGACAGGTAGTGTTCCACAACTTGCTCATTTGTTTCATATTATGACAGGTAGTGTTCCACAACTTGCTCATTTGTTTCATATTATGACAGGTAGTTTGTAACATATTATGACAGGTAGTGTTCCACAACTTGCTCATTTGTTTCATATTATGACAGGTAGTGTTCCACAACTTGCTCATTTGTTTCATATTATGACAGGTAGTGTTCCACAACTTGCTCATTTGTTTCATATTATGACAGGTAGTGTTCCACAACTTGCTCATTTGTTTCATATTATGACAGGTAGTGTTCCACAACTTGCTCATTTGTAACATATTATGACAGGTAGTGTTCCACAACTTGCTCATTTGTTTCATATTATGACAGGTAGTGTTCCACAACTTGCTCATTTGTTTCATATTATGACAGGTAGTGTTCCACAACTTGCTCATTTGTAACATATTATGACAGGTAGTGTTCCACAACTTGCTCATTTGTTTCATATTATGACAGGTAGTGTTCCACAACTTGCTCATTTGTTTCATATTATGACAGGTAGTGTTCCACAACTTGCTCATTTGTTGCATATTATGACAGGTAGTGTTCCACAACTTGCTCATTTGTTTCATATTATGACAGGTAGTGTTCCACAACTTGCTCATTTGTAACATATTATGACAGGTAGTGTTCCACAACTTGCTCATTTGTTTCATATTATGACAGGTAGTGTTCCACAACTTGCTCATTTGTTTCATATTATGACAGGTAGTGTTCCACAACTTGCTCATTTGTAACATATTATGACAGGTAGTGTTCCACAACTTGCTCATTTGTTTCATATTATGACAGGTAGTGTTCCACAACTTGCTCATTTGTTTCATATTATGACAGGTAGTGTTCCACAACTTGCTCATTTGTTTCATATTATGACAGGTAGTGTTCCACAACTTGCTCATTTGTTTCATATTATGACAGGTAGTGTTCCACAACTTGCTCATTTGTTTCATATTATGACAGGTAGTGTTCCACAACTTGCTCATTTGTTTCATATTATGACAGGTAGTGTTCCACAACTTGCTCATTTGTTTCATATTATGACAGGTAGTGTTCCACAACTTGCTCATTTGTTTCATATTATGACAGGTAGTGTTCCACAACTTGCTCATTTCTTTCATATTATGACAGGTAGTGTTCCACAACTTGCTCATTTGTTTCATATTATGACAGGTAGTGTTCCACAACTTGCTCATTTGTAACATATTATGACAGGTAGTGTTCCACAACTTGCTCATTTGTTTCATATTATGACAGGTAGTGTTCCACAACTTGCTCATTTGTTTCATATTATGACAGGTAGTGTTCCACAACTTGCTCATTTGTAACATATTATGACAGGTAGTGTTCCACAACTTGCTCATTTGTTTCATATTATGACAGGTAGTGTTCCACAACTTGCTCATTTGTTTCATATTATGACAGGTAGTGTTCCACAACTTGCTCATTTGTTTCATATTATGACAGGTAGTGTTCCACAACTTGCTCATTTGTAACATATTATGACAGGTAGTGTTCCACAACTTGCTCATTTGTTTCATATTATGACAGGTAGTGTTCCACAACTTGCTCATTTGTTTCATATAATGACAGGTAGTGTTCCACAACTTGCTCATTTGTTTCATATTATGACAGGTAGTGTTCCACAACTTGCTCATTTGTTTCATATTATGACAGGTAGTGTTCCACAACTTGCTCATTTGTAACATATTATGACAGGTAGTGTTCCACAACTTGCTCATTTGTTTCATATTATGACAGGTAGTGTTCCACAACTTGCTCATTTGTAACATATTATGACAGGTAGTGTTCCACAACTTGCTCATTTGTTTCATATTATGACAGGTAGTGTTCCACAACTTGCTCATTTGTTTCATATTATGACAGGTAGTGTTCCACAACTTGCTCATTTGTTTCATATTATGACAGGTAGTGTTCCACAACTTGCTCATTTGTTTCATATTATGACAGGTAGTGTTCCACAACTTGCTCATTTGTAACATATTATGACAGGTAGTGTTCCACAACTTGCTCATTTGTTTCATATTATGACAGGTAGTGTTCCACAACTTGCTCATTTGTTTCATATTATGACAGATAGTGTTCCGCAACTTGCTCATTTGTTTCATATTATGACAGGTAGTGTTCCACAACTTGCTCATTTGTTTCATATTATGACAGGTAGTGTTCCACAACTTGCTCATTTGTTTCATATTATGACAGGTAGTGTTCCACAACTTGCTCATTTGTTTCATATTATGACAGGTAGTGTTCCACAACTTGCTCATTTGTTTCATATTATGACAGGTAGTGTTCCACAACTTGCTCATTTGTAACATATTATGACAGGTAGTGTTCCACAACTTGCTCTTTTGTTTCATATTATGACAGGTAGTGTTCCACAACTTGCTCATTTGTTTCATATTATGACAGGTAGTGTTCCACAACTTGCTCATTTGTTTCATATTATGACAGGTAGTGTTCCACAACTTGCTCATTTGTTTCATATTATGACAGGTAGTGTTCCACAACTTGCTCATTTTGTAACATATTATGACAGGTAGTGTTCCACAACTTGCTCATTTGTTTCATATTATGACAGGTAGTGTTCCACAACTTGCTCATTTGTAACATATTATGACAGGTAGTGTTCCACAACTTGCTCATTTGTTTCATATTATGACAGGTAGTGTTCCACAACTTGCTCATTTGTTTCATATTATGACAGGTAGTGTTCCACAACTTGCTCATTTGTTTCATATTATGACAGGTAGTGTTCCACAACTTGCTCATTTGTTTCATATTATGACAGGTAGTGTTCCACAACTTGCTCATTTGTAACATATTATGACAGGTAGTGTTCCACAACTTGCTCATTTGTTTCATATTATGACAGGTAGTGTTCCACAACTTGCTCATTTGTTTCATATTATGACAGGTAGTGTTCCACAACTTGCTCATTTGTTTCATATTATGACAGGTAGTGTTCCACAACGTGCTCATTTGTTTCATATTATGACAGGTAGTGTTCCTCAACTTGCTCATTTGTTTCATATTATGACAGGTAGTGTTCCACAACTTGCTCATTTGTTTCATATTATGACAGGTAGTGTTCCACAACTTGCTCATTTGTTTCATATTATGACAGGTAGTGTTCCACAACTTGCTCATTTGTAACATATTATGACAGGTAGTGTTCCACAACTTGCTCATTTGTTTCATATTATGACAGGTAGTGTTCCACAACTTGCTCATTTGTTTCATATTATGACAGGTAGTGTTCCACAACTTGCTCATTTGTTTCATATTATGACAGGTAGTGTTCCACAACTTGCTCATTTGTTTCATATTATGACAGGTAGTGTTCCACAACTTGCTCATTTGTAACATATTATGACAGGTAGTGTTCCACAACTTGCTCATTTGTAACATATTATGACAGGTAGTGTTCCACAACTTGCTCATTTGTTTCATATTATGACAGGTAGTGTTCCACAACTTGCTCTTTTGTTTCATATTATGACAGGTAGTGTTCCACAACTTGCTCATTTGTTTCATATTATGACAGGTAGTGTTCCACAACTTGCTCATTTGTAACATATTATGACAGGTAGTGTTCCACAACTTGCTCATTTGTTTCATATTATGACAGGTAGTGTTCCACAACTTGCTCATTTGTTTCATATTATGACAGGTAGTGTTCCACAACTTGCTCATTTGTAACATATTATGACAGGTAGTGTTCCACAACTTGCTCATTTGTTTCATATTATGACAGGTAGTGTTCCACAACTTGCTCATTTGTTTCATATTATGACAGGTAGTGTTCCACAACTTGCTCATTTGTTTCATATTTTGACAGGTAGTGTTCCACAACTTGCTCATTTGTTTCATATTATGACAGGTAGTGTTCCACAACTTGCTCATTTGTTTCATATTATGACAGGTAGTGTTCCACAACTTGCTCATTTGTTTCATATTATGACAGGTAGTGTTCCACAACTTGCTCATTTGTTTCATATTATGACAGGTAGTGTTCCACAACTTGCTCATTTGTAACATATTATGACAGGTAGTGTTCCACAACTTGCTCATTTGTTTCATATTATGACAGGTAGTGTTCCACAACTTGCTCATTTGTTTCATATTATGACAGGTAGTGTTCCACAACTTGCTCATTTGTTTCATATTATGACAGGTAGTGTTCCACAACTTGCTCATTTGTTTCATATTATGACAGGTAGTGTTCCACAACTTGCTCATTTGTAACATATTATGACAGGTAGTGTTCCACAACTTGCTCATTTGTTTCATATTATGACAGGTAGTGTTCCACAACTTGCTCATTTGTTTCATATTATGACAGGTAGTGTTCCACAACTTGCTCATTTGTAACATATTATGACAGGTAGTGTTCCACAACTTGCTCATTTGTTTCATATTATGACAGGTAGTGTTCCACAACTTGCTCATTTGTTTCATATTATGACAGGTAGTGTTCCACAACTTGCTCATTTGTTTCATATTATGACAGGTAGTGTTCCACAACTTGCTCATTTGTTTCATATTATGACAGGTAGTGTTCCACAACTTGCTCATTTGTAACATATTATGACAGGTAGTGTTCCACAACTTGCTCATTTGTAACATATTATGACAGGTAGTGTTCCACAACTTGCTCATTTGTTTCATATTATGACAGGTAGTGTTCCACAACTTGCTCATTTGTTTCATATTATGACAGGTAGTGTTCCACAACTTGCTCTTTTGTTTCATATTATGACATGTAGTGTTCCACAAATTGCTCAATTTTTTTCATATTATGACAGGTAGTGTTCTACAACTTGCTCATTTGTAACATATTATGACAGGTAGTGTTCCACAACTTGCTCATTTGTTTCATATTATGACAGGTAGTGTTCCACAACTTGCTCATTTGTAACATATTATGACAGGTAGTGTTCCACAACTTGCTCATTTGTTTCATATTATGACAGGTAGTGTTCCACAACTTGCTCATTTGTTTCATATTATGACAGGTAGTGTTCCACAACTTGCTCTTTTGTAACATATTATGACAGGTAGTGTTCCACAACTTGCTCTTTTGTTTCATATTATGACAGGTAGTGTTCCACAACTTGCTCATTTGTTTCATATTATGACAGGTAGTGTTCCACAACTTGCTCATTTGTAACATATTATGACAGGTAGTGTTCCACAACTTGCTCATTTGTTTCATATTATGACAGGTAGTGTTCCACAACTTGCTCATTTGTTTCATATTATGACAGGTAGTGTTCCACAACTTGCTCATTTGTAACATATTATGACAGGTAGTGTTCCACAACTTGCTCATTTGTTTCATATTATGACAGGTAGTGTTTCACAACTTGCTATTTGTTTCATATTATGACAGGTAGTGTTCCACAACTTGCTCATTTGTTTCATATTATGACAGGTAGTGTTCCACAACTTGCTCATTTGTTTCATATTATGACAGGTAGTGTTCCACAACTTGCTCATTTGTTTCATATTATGACAGGTAGTGTTCCACAACTTGCTCATTTGTAACATATTATGACAGGTAGTGTTCCACAACTTGCTCATTTGTTTCATATTATGACAGGTAGTGTTCCACAACTTGCTCATTTGTTTCATATTATGACAGGTAGTGTTCCACAACTTGCTCATTTGTTTCATATTATGACAGGTAGTGTTCCACAACTTGCTCATTTGTTTCATATTATGACAGGTAGTGTTCCACAACTTGCTCATTTGTAACATATTATGACAGGTAGTGTTCCACAACTTGCTCATTTGTTTCATATTATGACAGGTAGTGTTCCACAACTTGCTCATTTGTTTCATATTATGACAGGTAGTGTTCCACAACTTGCTCATTTGTTTCATATTATGACAGGTAGTGTTCCACAACTTGCTCATTTGTTTCATATTATGACAGGTAGTGTTCCACAACTTGCTCATTTGTAACATATTATGACAGGTAGTGTTCCACAACTTGCTCATTTGTTTCATATTATGACAGGTAGTGTTCCACAACTTGCTCATTTGTTTCATATTATGACAGGTAGTGTTCCACAACTTGCTCATTTGTAACATATTATGACAGGTAGTGTTCCACAACTTGCTCATTTGTTTCATATTATGACAGGTAGTGTTCCACAACTTGCTCATTTGTTTCATATTATGACAGGTAGTGTTCCACAACTTGCTCATTTGTAACATATTATGACAGGTAGTGTTCCACAACTTGCTCATTTGTTTCATATTATGACAGGTAGTGTTCCACAACTTGCTCATTTGTTTCATATTATGACAGGTAGTGTTCCACAACTTGCTCATTTGTTTCATATTATGACAGGTAGTGTTCCACAACTTGCTCATTTGTTTCATATTATGACAGGTAGTGTTCCACAACTTGCTCATTTGTTTCATATTATGACAGGTAGTGTTCCACAACTTGCTCATTTGTAACATATTATGACAGGTAGTGTTCCACAACTTGCTCATTTGTTTCATATTATGACAGGTAGTGTTCCACAACTTGCTCATTTGTTTCATATTATGACAGGTAGTGTTCCACAACTTGCTCATTTGTTTCATATTATGACAGGTAGTGTTCCACAACTTGCTCATTTGTAACATATTATGACAGGTAGTGTTCCACAACTTGCTCATTTGTTTCATATTATGACAGGTAGTGTTCCACAACTTGCTCATTTGTTTCATATTATGACAGGTAGTGTTCCACAACTTGCTCATTTGTAACATATTATGACAGGTAGTGTTCCACAACTTGCTCATTTGTTTCATATTATGACAGGTAGTGTTCCACAACTTGCTCTTTTGTAACATATTATGACAGGTAGTGTTCCACAACTTGCTCATTTGTTTCATATTATGACAGGTAGTGTTCCATAACTTGCTCACTTTTTTTTCATATTACGACAGGTAGTATTCCACAACTTGCTCATTTATTTCATATTATGACAGGTAGTGTTCCACAACTTGCTCATTTGTAACATATTATGACAGGTAGTGTTCCACAACTTGCTCATTTGTTTCATATTATGACAGGTAGTGTTCCACAACTTGCTCATTTGTAACATATTATGACAGGTAGTGTTCCACAACTTGCTCTTTTGTTTCATATTATGACAGGTAGTGTTCCACAACTTGCTCATTTGTTTCATATTATGACAGGTAGTGTTCCACAACTTGCTCATTTGTAACATATTATGACAGGTAGTGTTCCACAACTTGCTCATTTGTTTCATATTATGACAGGTAGTGTTCCACAACTTGCTCATTTGTTTCATATTATGACAGGTAGTGTTCCACAACTTGCTCATTTGTTTCATATTATGACAGGTAGTGTTCCACAACTTGCTCATTTGTTTCATATTATGACAGGTAGTGTTCCACAACTTGCTCATTTGTTTCATATTATGACAGGTAGTGTTCCACAACTTGCTCATTTGTTTCATATTATGACAGGTAGTGTTCCACAACTTGCTCATTTGTAACATATTATGACAGGTAGTGTTCCACAACTTGCTCATTTGTTTCATATTATGACAGGTAGTGTTCCACAACTTGCTCATTTGTTTCATATTATGACAGGTAGTGTTCCACAACTTGCTCATTTGTAACATATTATGACAGGTAGTGTTCCACAACTTGCTCATTTGTAACATATTATGACAGGTAGTGTTCCACAACTTGCTCATTTGTAACATATTATGACAGGTAGTGTTCCACAACTTGCTCATTTGTTTCATATTATGACAGGTAGTGTTCCACAACTTGCTCATTTGTTTCATATTATGACAGGTAGTGTTCCACAACTTGCTCATTTGTAACATATTATGACAGGTAGTGTTCCACAACTTGCTCATTTGTTTCATATTATGACAGGTAGTGTTCCACAACTTGCTCATTTGTTTCATATTATGACAGGTAGTGTTCCACAACTTGCTCATTTGTAACATATTATGACAGGTAGTGTTCCACAACTTGCTCATTTGTTTCATATTATGACAGGTAGTGTTCCACAACTTGCTCATTTGTAACATATTATGACAGGTAGTGTTCCACAACTTGCTCTTTTGTTTCATATTATGACAGGTAGTGTTCCACAACTTGCTCATTTGTTTCATATTATGACAGGTAGTGTTCCACAACTTGCTCATTTGTTTCATATTATGACAGGTAGTGTTCCACAACTTGCTCATTTGTTTCATATTATGACAGGTAGTGTTCCACAACTTGCTCATTTGTAACATATTATGACAGGTAGTGTTCCACAACTTGCTCATTTGTTTCATATTATGACAGGTAGTGTTCCACAACTTGCTCATTTGTTTCATATTATGACAGGTAGTGTTCCACAACTTGCTCATTTGTAACATATTATGACAGGTAGTGTTCCACAACTTGCTCATTTGTTTCATATTATGACAGGTAGTGTTCCACAACTTGCTCATTTGTTTCATATTATGACAGGTAGTGTTCCACAACTTGCTCATTTGTTTCATATTATGACAGGTAGTGTTCCACAACTTGCTCATTTGTTTCATATTATGACAGGTAGTGTTCCACAACTTGCTCATTTGTAACATATTATGACAGGTAGTGTTCCACAACTTGCTCTTTTGTTTCATATTATGACAGGTAGTGTTCCACAACTTGCTCATTTGTTTCATATTATGACAGGTAGTGTTCCACAACTTGCTCATTTGTAACATATTATGACAGGTAGTGTTCCACAACTTGCTCATTTGTTTCATATTATGACAGGTAGTGTTCCACAACTTGCTCATTTGTTTCATATTATGACAGGTAGTGTTCCACAACTTGCTCATTTGTTTCATATTATGACAGGTAGTGTTCCACAACTTGCTCATTTGTTTCATATTATGACAGGTAGTGTTCCACAACTTGCTCATTTGTAACATATTATGACAGGTAGTGTTCCACAACTTGCTCATTTGTTTCATATTATGACAGGTAGTGTTCCACAACTTGCTCATTTGTTTCATATTATGACAGGTAGTGTTCCACAACTTGCTCATTTGTTTCATATTATGACAGGTAGTGTTCCACAACTTGCTCATTTGTTTCATATTATGACAGGTAGTGTTCCACAACTTGCTCATTTGTAACATATTATGACAGGTAGTGTTCCACAACTTGCTCATTTGTTTCATATTATGACAGGTAGTGTTCCACAACTTGCTCATTTGTTTCATATTATGACAGGTAGTGTTCCACAACTTGCTCATTTGTAACATATTATGACAGGTAGTGTTCCACAACTTGCTCATTTGTAACATATTATGACAGGTAGTGTTCCACAACTTGCTCATTTGTAACATATTATGACAGGTAGTGTTCCACAACTTGCTCATTTGTTTCATATTATGACAGGTAGTGTTCCACAACTTGCTCATTTGTTTCATATTATGACAGGTAGTGTTCCACAACTTGCTCATTTGTTTCATATTATGACAGGTAGTGTTCCACAACTTGCTCATTTGTTTCATATTATGACAGGTAGTGTTCCACAACTTGCTCATTTGTTTCATATTATGACAGGTAGTGTTCCACAACTTGCTCATTTGTTTCATATTATGACAGGTAGTGTTCCACAACTTGCTCATTTGTAACATATTATGACAGGTAGTGTTCCACAACTTGCTCATTTGTTTCATATTATGACAGGTAGTGTTCCACAACTTGCTCATTTGTTTCATATTATGACAGGTAGTGTTCCACAACTTGCTCATTTGTTTCATATTATGACAGGTAGTGTTCCACAACTTGCTCATTTGTAACATATTATGACAGGTAGTGTTCCACAACTTGCTCATTTGTTTCATATTATGACAGGTAGTGTTCCACAACTTGCTCATTTGTAACATATTATGACAGGTAGTGTTCCACAACTTGCTCATTTGTTTCATATTATGACAGGTAGTGTTCCACAACTTGCTCATTTGTTTCATATTATGACAGGTAGTGTTCCACAACTTGCTCATTTGTTTCATATTATGACAGGTAGTGTTCCACAACTTGCTCATTTGTAACATATTATGACAGGTAGTGTTCCACAACTTGCTCATTTGTTTCATATTATGACAGGTAGTGTTCCACAACTTGCTCATTTGTTTCATATTATGACAGGTAGTGTTCCACAACTTGCTCTTTTGTAACATATTATGACAGGTAGTGTTCCACAACTTGCTCATTTGTAACATATTATGACAGGTAGTGTTCCACAACTTGCTCATTTGTTTCATATTATGACAGGTAGTGTTCCACAACTTGCTCATTTGTAACATATTATGACAGGTAGTGTTCCACAACTTGCTCTTTTGTTTCATATTATGACAGGTAGTGTTCCACAACTTGCTCATTTGTTTCATATTATGACAGGTAGTGTTCCACAACTTGCTCATTTGTTTCATATTATGACAGGTAGTGTTCCACAACTTGCTCATTTGTTTCATATTATGACAGGTAGTGTTCCACAACTTGCTCATTTGTAACATATTATGACAGGTAGTGTTCCACAACTTGCTCATTTGTTTCATATTATGACAGGTAGTGTTCCACAACTTGCTCATTTGTTTCATATTATGACAGGTAGTGTTCCACAACTTGCTCATTTGTTTCATATTATGACAGGTAGTGTTCCACAACGTGCTCCTTTGTTTCATATTATGACAGGTAGTGTTCCACAACTTGCTCATTTGTTTCATATTATGACAGGTAGTGTTCCACAACTTGCTCATTTGTTTCATATTATGACAGGTAGTGTTCCACAACTTGCTCATTTGTAACATATTATGACAGGTAGTGTTCCACAACTTGCTCATTTGTTTCATATTATGACAGGTAGTGTTCCACAACTTGCTCATTTGTTTCATATTATGACAGGTAGTGTTCCACAACTTGCTCATTTGTTTCATATTATGACAGGTAGTGTTCCACAACTTGCTCATTTGTTTCATATTATGACAGGTAGTGTTCCACAACTTGCTCTTTTGTTTCATATTATGACAGGTAGTGTTCCACAACTTGCTCATTTGTTTCATATTATGACAGGTAGTGTTCCACAACTTGCTCATTTGTAACATATTATGACAGGTAGTGTTCCACAACTTGCTCTTTTGTTTCATATTATGACAGGTAGTGTTCCACAACTTGCTCTTTTGTTTCATATTATGACAGGTAGTGTTCCACAACTTGCTCATTTGTTTCATATTATGACAGGTAGTGTTCCACAACTTGCTCATTTGTTTCATATTATGACAGGTAGTGTTCCACAACTTGCTCATTTGTAACATATTATGACAGGTAGTGTTCCACAACTTGCTCTTTTGTTTCATATTATGACAGGTAGTGTTCCACAACTTGCTCATTTGTTTCATATTATGACAGGTAGTGTTCCACAACTTGCTCATTTGTTTCATATTATGACAGGTAGTGTTCCACAACTTGCTCATTTGTTTCATATTATGACAGGTAGTGTTCCACAACTTGCTCATTTGTTTCATATTATGACAGGTAGTGTTCCACAACTTGCTCATTTGTTTCATATTATGACAGGTAGTGTTCCACAACTTGCTCATTTGTTTCATATTATGACAGGTAGTGTTCCACAACTTGCTCATTTGTTTCATATTATGACAGGTAGTGTTCCACAACTTGCTCATTTGTAACATATTATGACAGGTAGTGTTCCACAACTTGCTCATTTGTTTCATATTATGACAGGTAGTGTTCCACAACTTGCTCATTTGTTTCATATTATGACAGGTAGTGTTCCACAACTTGCTCATTTGTAACATATTATGACAGGTAGTGTTCCACAACTTGCTGTTTTGTAACATATTATGACAGGTAGTGTTCCACAACTTGCTCATTTGTTTCATATTATGACAGGTAGTGTTCCACAACTTGCTCATTTGTAACATATTATGACAGGTAGTGTTCCACAACTTGCTCATTTGTTTCATATTATGACAGGTAGTGTTCCACAACTTGCTCATTTGTAACATATTATGACAGGTAGTGTTCCGCAACTTGCACATTTATTTCATATTATGACAGGTAGTGTTCCCCATCTTGCTCATTTGTTTCATATTATGACAGGTAGTGTTCCACAACTTGCTCATTTGTTTCTTTAAAATGGCAGGTAGTGTTCCACAACTTGCTCATTTGTAACATATTATGACAGGTAGTGTTCCACAACTTATCTCATTTGTTTCATATTATGACAGGTAGTGATCTTTCCCAATGCAACAAGACCAAATTTGTAACAGGCATATTATGACAGGTAGTGTTCCACAAGTTGCTCATTTGTTAAATATTTGTTCCTAAGATTCAGGTAGTGTTCCACCAGTTGGTCAATCTTTTTGTATCTATCCTATCACAGGTGAGCAAGGATTCTCTGCCCAATTCCACATCATGGGGAATAACTGTAAATAAATTCAGCACATCAATGATGAGTATCCTTGCTATGACAGGTAGTGTTCCACAACTTGCTCATTTGTTTCATATTATGACAGGTAGTGTTCCACAACTTGCTTATTTGTTTCATATTATGACAGGTAGTGTTCCACAACTTGCTCATTTTTAACATATTATGACAGGTAGTGTTCCACAACTTGCTCATTTGTTTCATATTATGACAGGTAGTGTTCCACAACTTGCTCATTTGTAACATATTATGACAGGTAGTGTTCCACAACTTGCTCATTTGTTTCATATTATGACAGGTAGTGTTCCACAACTTGCTCATTTGTTTCATATTATGACAGGTAGTGTTCCACAACTTGCTCATTTGTTTCATATTATGACAGGTAGTGTTCCACAACTTGCTCATTTGTTTCATATTATGACAGGTAGTGTTCCACAACTTGCTCTTTTGTAACATATTATGGCAGGTAGTGTTCCACAACTTGCTCTTTTGTAACATATTATGACAGGTAGTGTTCCACAACTTGCTCATTTGTTTCATATTATGACAGGTAGTGTTCCACAACTTGCTCATTTGTTTCATATTATGACAGGTAGTGTTCCACAACTTGCTCATTTGTAACATATTATGACAGGTAGTGTTCCACAACTTGCTCATTTGTTTCATATTATGACAGGTAGTGTTCCACAACTTGCTCATTTGTAACATATTATGACAGGTAGTGTTCCACAACTTGCTCATTTGTTTCATATTATGACAGGTAGTGTTCCACAACTTGCTCATTTGTTTCATATTATGACAGGTAGTGTTCCACAACTTGCTCATTTGTAACATATTATGACAGGTAGTGTTCCACAACTTATTCCTTTGACTCTTAACGTTAGTGCAAAAAATGTGGGATCTTTCCCAATGCAACAAGACCAAATTTGCATAGACAGCGGCTCGTTTGGCACCCATGGCTACACCAGCAATCTGGTGAAACAATTCACCTTCAAAGGTTAAATATTTGTTCCTAAGAACCAATCCCATTAGTTCCACCAGTTGGTCAATCTTTTTTGTATCTATCCTATCACATGTGAGCAAGGATTCTCTGACCCAATTTAATCCCTCATCATGGGGAATAACTGTAAATAAATTCAGCACATCAATGATGAGTATCCTTGCTATGACAGGTAGTGTTCCACAACTTGCTCATTTGTAACATATTATGACAGGTAGTGTTCCATAACTTGCTCATTTGTTTCGTATTATGACAGGTAGTGTTCCACAACTTGCTCATTTGTAACATATTATGACAGGTAGTGTTCCATAACTTGCTCATTTGTTTCGTATTATGACAGGTAGTGTTTCACAACTTGCTCATTTGTAACATATTATGACAGGTAGTGTTCCACAACTTGCTCTTTTGTTTCATATTACGACAGGTAGTGTTCCACAACTTGCTCATTTGTTTCGTATTATGACAGGTAGTGTTCCACAACTTGCTCATTTGTTCCACGATATGAAAGGCAGTGTTACACCTTATCTTAAGACCAAAGATCTTAAACTCCTATAGTATCTAGTCTTATCCCTTCCCCTCCATGCCATAGTTCTTTCTGGTGACTTTCTTCTTGATTCCTTCCAGAAGGCTGATATCTGTTCGCTTAACTGGCCTGCAGGACTGCAAGCAGTATAAGAGGCGAAGTCTGACATGGGATCTGTCAGGTAGAAGCATTATTCTTAGCTCCTGGACTGCATCCATTCAAGGACATACCACAACATTATGTTTGCTTTTTGCCGCAACATTCTCATTTTGCTTATAGTATTCCAATTCCAGTGTGATCAACACCCCAAGCACCTTTCCTTGCTCTGTTATTCGTTAGACTCTTTTAACTGATACTTTATAGCAGGGTTGTTTGCACTGTGTCACCCTTACCATGTCCTACCTTAGCTTTTAGCCCCTCATTGTCTACTGCTGCACATAGCCCCTTACCATGTCCTACCTTAGCTTTTAGCCCCTCATCCTCTACTGCTGCACATAGCCCCTTACCATGTCCTACCTTAGCTTTTAGCCCCTCATCCTCTACTGCTGCACGTAGCCCCTTACCATGTCCTACCTTAGCTTTTAGCCCCTCATCCTCTACTGCTGCACATAGCCCCTTACCATGTCCTACCTTAGCTTTTAGCCCCTCATCCTCTACTGCTGCACTAGCTTTGTGTCATCAGTGAGGAGCTTCATTTTTTTCTCTTCTCTCAAATATGTCTGAGACAAACCTATTGAAGGATAGTGGACCAAGGACTCATCACCCACCACAGTACTCTATGACCTTTTATCAGGACATCATACTTGTCATCACAATTCCTTGTGCCCTTACATTTATCCATGCATGCACAGAGATCCATTGTGATAGTTAGTGCTACCATGACTCCTCCAGTTTTTCTATCAGTCTCCTGTGGGAACTCAATTAAAAGCCTTGTGGAAGAACATGTAGGTCATATTTACTGTTAATGAAGTTTATCTTATAATGAACTCATGAAACTAGATGACGGTTGATTGATAGATGTCTTGTTCACAAATCCAAGCTGGCTGCAGAGATTACTGTCCTGCAGAAACACTGCCAGACCTCCCCACATTGTCTACTTTCTCTGACACTGTTGTTAAGTAAACAGACCTGTGGTTCCCCAGATTTTTCCTTTCCTCCACTTGAGGGGGGGTGTCATAGAAGGTATTTTCCATTCCTCAGGATTTCTGCATTAGTTAATGATCTGTCAAAGATCTCTATCAGGGAGTCTTCTAGAACACTAGCCAGGCTTAGTAAGTAAAAAGTGCTGTAGATATATCCATTGTAGATAAACTATGTATCACAAGACATGCAAAGCACTATTAATCTTAAAGCTGAATTTTCCTTGTGTTACATGTTTTTTTTTTTTTTTATTAAAGAGCTACAAATATCTCTGAGGCACACATTATCCTGAATATTCTAAAGCAATCCCAGCACAGTATGCTTGGCTTGACTGTTTACACCTGCAAAACACATTTCAATGAATTACTTTTCAGTCATTCGAATCATGGTCCATATATCTGTGACATATCTTCAAAAGTCTTCTTCCATCAATTACAGTGGACATCTAGTCATGCATTTCAGGCAGTTTCTGCTGTGCTACAGGAGACATAGCTAAAAAAGACTCTCTTTCCAGGTCTTGAATGGAGCAATATCACTGTGTCTACTGCCTTGCAACCTGGCTGGTTGTGACCATTGTCTTTGCATGTCTTCCTTCAACCTTGACTTCTATGTTTTTGTCTTATACAAATGTTTGCAATTTCTTCTGTTTAGCTTATTGTCTTCCACACAAACAACATATGATCTTAATTTAGCTTTTTTGCCAAAAACCTTTAGGTTATATATTTATGCCTGGCTTTTGAATTATTGCATTGTCTCCAGTTCTAAATTTGATAGTTTTCTGGGATTAATTTTGTTAATGATTCTGTTTCAGTTGATTTCAATCTGACATTTCCTCCCTTTATGTTAATTTTCGGGCATCAGAAGAATAGTTGAAGTGGGTAATATGTTTTTCAACTTCCTGCCATTAGTGAACTGGTGAGAGATTGAATCCCTTCAGTAAAGTAATGCTATATTACAAAGTTGTAAGCTAACAATCCTTGTACGTTTTGCTATAGCCCTTTTACATGGATTTTTCACTGTTTAGTTATCCATTTTTACTTTTTCATTTGGCTTAAGATAATGTGTTTTGGAAGTTATCTCTCCAGATCCCATTTATGCACAAATCTTCTGACTTCCTGACTCGTATATTGCAGGTCATAGAAAGATGTAACAATATCTGGTATTCCCTCTCTTGTGACTATATACTTTAATGCACTAATTACTGTTATATTTTGTTTTATGCCAGCTTGATTAATTCAGGGATCTTGGACTATTAATCCACACAAATAAGATACATGACATCTTTGAAATGGAATAAATCTGTACCGACTTAACTTTGAGGATGATGTGAACTAAATATGCTAGAATTTCTTCTTTTGGATTGATGTTATGGTACATAGCTTTGCACTACTTGTTCTACCTAAGTTAACATTCCTGGTCAAAACATTATATCTCTTGAGCTCTCTGTAATGTTGAATGATATTGTCCCCTGCCCCCAAGTGGTCATCTTGCAGCATGACCCGTACTTATTCTCATCTGAGACTATTCCTCCCCAGTTGCCTCCTCTACTTCACAAGCTATTAACCAAAACTAGGATATTTTGGCCATAATCTGGGCTTTTAGCCTTTTACAGCACAGAATCAGTGCGTGACCAAAACTACAAGTGATTCTTTTACGTACTGCTGTACACATATTACTAAAGGACTTTTCTCTTGGAAAAGGGCCATGGCATGCAATGATTAAGACTTTTTGGGTACACTTAACTATGGAATTCATTTGTCAGTATAGTCAGTATCACAGGCACTATAATTTAATCAGCCACAATGACTACACAATTAAAAAAAATATAGAAGTAAAGAGTAAGAAATACCAATTAGTCTACACAATAAAGTGTAGAGAAAACATCTGTCTGCTACTTATACTAACTATGCCACTTTACACGGGGGCTTGTGTTCTTACCTCCTAACCCTGAGCACAAAAAAATCATAGCACTGGCATTTAAGTCATAGCAAAGGGTCAAAAAGAGGAACACTTTGTATTCATTTTTAATAGAAGGCCTTTATGTACTAGATCCTATATAGTTAGTGGTAGTGAATCTTTGTATAAGTTTAGTTGATGCATTTAATAATGTATGTACCCATGAACAGGTCTGACTTTAAGAGGAACGTTGTAAATCAAAGAGGAGCAAGGCTAAATATGAGGGCCTAAATCATAGCAGTTGAGAAATAGGATCGTGTTCTTGAGAAATATGAAGACATGGTAAAGACTCATCATTTACTTATGAAATGGATGTTACTAAGGTGAAACACACAGATTATATAAACAGCTAGCTATAGGCAACAACAACAAACTATAGAACTCGCAGCTGGATGGGGGAGCAGAACATGGCTTCCAGCTGCAAAATGAGAATGGCCTGGGCAATGGCAGCTGCTGACTTCAAATCAAAGGGGGGCTGCAGGAGACAGCTGAATGGGTGGGGTCAATGGAAAGGGGTGCAGCCAACTAGAAAGGGGAGGAGCTATACTCAAAACCACAGAAACTAACTTTAATTAAATACGCTGCCCTGGGTGCCAAACCTTCATTATGAGAGTCCAATCAAGACAAAATGAAGTGTAGAAGAAAAAAAAATATTTCAATGCATTGGCTGCATGACAGCTTAGTTAATATCTAGATGGAAACAAAAAGGGTGTGAGGTATGAAAAAAGAAAGTACTTTTTAAATATATTACTGGAATGCCAGTCAAAATCAAGTATAAGAAAAACAAGCAGCACTCACCTCAAACCACTTCTCTTTGCACTGCAGTTCTAATTATAATTTATATTCAGCTTTATTAAAGTACCAAGTAACACGCTGAAAATAGCAATCTCTGCGATACCCCCACTTGTAAAAATGTTTCTTATCCAAAAAAGACCTTCTGCCTGACAACTATCTACTTGTTTCATGAGGAAAACATGATCAAAGTAAAAAATGAAAAGCAAACAAGAAACAAGCTCAAGATACATTGCTTAAAGGATTACTGTACAGGTTATGGACCACACATGATTCGCATTCTGTTTAGTTTACGGGTAAAGCCTGCAAAGATGACTGGAAGTCTCTAACAAGTGTAATGAGCTTCGTAAAATAATGTAATCCTGACTTTTATTACAAATACTGTCATATGCATTTCAATACCCAAGGCTTATACATTATCTAGTTAAGTATTCTCTGCATGGCAACAACAGAAAGGCTTTCAATGTTGGCAATTCTTTAACAGTATGCTTATTAATGCTTACTTGCATCTTACGATCTCAGAAAATCTTACCTGATGGTCATTAAAGCATTGCTATTAAATACAGAGCAACAGGCACTTTGAGTAATAAGCATAAATCAACAGTACAAAAATATGACAAACCAAACCATTCAGCAAAATCAAGGACAGATGAACAGCCACTGTAGCACTTGTGTCTACCTCGGATGGGGGGATACTCTGCATATTTACACTGCATAGCTACTCCTTGCCTTGCTTGGACACATCCAGAGTCACTACATGGGGGAGTGGGGTGCAACAAGTATGTCACAATTTGAAATTCTGGCTGAATGTGATGGCCCTGACACATCTGTCATACATCTCAACCTCAGAGCAAGAAATCTGGACAAAGCCATACATAGAAGTGGGACAAAGACCCAAAAATAAGGACAATGTTTAAATATTGCTCTTATAAACTTAGAAAGATAATAGAATAGGTCTTGTATTAGTATGAATTTTCAGAAGGGTATGAAATCTGAAACTCAAATGTCTGTCATTATTTTTTAACTTCAGTCTTTAATGATTTGTCACTAATTTGCCAAAAAAAGAAAACACAATTTTATGAAAAATGGACCAACATTGTGATGTAAAAATATAAAATAGCCACACAATACAGCTGGGAACCTGTCAAAGAAGGGACACTTTAATATTAGCACTGCTAACTTGAGCAGCTGACAAAATAAAAGAATCTACATGCATTTCTGAAATAAAAGTAATCTATAACTCTGATTATTACAGTTATTTATTAATTGTAAACCCTCCATGTTTCCTTCCAAAATTGCTATTTTGCAGAGGGATTATTAAGGGGAAGAGCAACATTTTGAGACAAAATCGGGGACAGTTGAAAGGTTTGGCTATGCCTAATTCTATAAAGCAATTTATTTGCATGTACCTCTCAACTTGTTACTGCAATAAATCTGGACAAGGCCAAATATATTGGGGGAACATATAAACAGTACTAAAAATTGCTCTTGTATAAACTGAGACAGTTGATAGAATAACAGGTCTTACTTTAGCATGCATTTTTCTGAAGGTTATGAAGTCTGAAACTCAGTGTGTCATTATTTAGTGACTTAATTCCTAAATGATTTGCCAGAAAACCACAATTTTTATGAGGAACAAACCAAAAATAAGAAGCAAAAATCTATTCATTCTTTAAAAATCTGGACAGTTGGGAGGTATATTTCAGCTGGGGCTGTCTGAGTTTGCCGCCCTTCCCCCTCACAAAATCATGGTCGAATGGAGCCTCCCCCTGCAGCCATTCCAATGATCCATTACTTGGCTATTTCACTCCATTTACCATAAACACTAATGTGCATACTGCTTTACTTCTATGATGATTTGGACTTCATTTGAAAGTTTTATTTTGCATTTTACAGCACAAACACTAAGACATCTGCTAAACAAAGCAATGCAGTCTCACAATGAAAACAGACAGCATTAAAACTTCTCTGCCCTTGAAACTCACATTCATTGAAACAGCATTGAAACCTACATTCAAAGAAAATATATTTTGCCAGTGGCAGATAACGATTAATTCTGGGCTGTTTTCAAATCATAGGCCCCTTGCATATGAAACATACATGTGCTCTTTGATACACCTTCCTGATTGTACTAAATTATACTCCTTGTACAATACAGTACAGTTGTTATAGGGCATTTTAAATTTATTAAACAATGAAACAAAATGCATGCACCAATAATGACAAAACTGCCCAATTCAGAACATTTTTCCAGTAAACAATTAAACAAAATGCATGCACCCATAATGACAAAACTGCCCAGTTCAGAACATTTCCATCATAAAAGTCTACTCAAACGTCTACAGTCCACCATTATTAGTAAATATGCACAATTCTACAGTCCACCATTATCAGTAAATATGCACAATCTCTGAAGAAGTAAAAGTCATCTAAATAATTCCACATTAAAGAAATCTGTAACTAATGAAGAGGTTGCTGCTAGCAAACACCTTTATATTTCATGGTTTCATCGAAAAATAAAGTGTCTGTTGCCCCTGAGAAATAAATTGCCTATATTACATTAAAAATGATAAGCTAGCAATATTGCAATAGGAAATGGATGGCAAACTGATAACAGGCTCATAGTTAGTATCTTCGCCAAGGAAGACATTCTCAGTACGGTAGCATCTACCCCTTGTTGGAGTAGAACCCACAGCCTTTTGCATCAAAAGCAAGTACACAACCTGCTGTGCTATTAACAATGCAAGCAGATGTAGCATAAGCAGCACTAAACTTCTCTTTCCCTGTAGCTCTCAGCTCCTTGTAAAATCTACTCAATACTCAACTGCATCTCGGCTTCGCAGCACAAGAAATCTGGAAAAAGCCAAAATTTATTGGGGGGGGGTCAAAAGCCCAAAAACCAGGGACACATTAAACATTGCTTGTATAATCTTGGAAAGTTGCTAGAATAAAATGCTGTGTTACCACCATACATTTTACTGCCAAGGTCCCTGTGCAAAACAGTCAGAGCAACATACCACTACACCAAATCAGCTGCTTTGTGAAAGAAAAATGCTGTGTTACCACCATACATTTTACTGCCAAGGTCCCTGTACAAAACAGTCAGAGTAACATACCAGTACGCAAAATCAGCTGCTTTGTGAAAGAGAGGAAGACTGAAACTTAAATGGCTATCATTTAGTGAACTCAGTTCTCACCATAGCTGTCATCCTCTTAGCACAAAACACCTGGACAAACCCAGTAATGAGGGAATACAGCCCTCAAACATATTCAGTGAATTCAGTTCTGGCAATAGCTGTCAACCTTAACACAAAAACCCTGGATGAAGCCAATAATAGGGGAATACAGTCCCAAAAATAGGGACAAATTACAAATATTCATCTTATAAACTTAGAAAATTGTTAGAATAAAAGGTTGTGTTACTATGTATTTTCTGAAGAATATGAAGTCTGAAATTCAAATGCCTGTCAATTTTACTTCTGACGGAACAAAAACAATTTTCAGCAGATGTCCAGGGAGAAATACTGCAGACACATCTTTATAAAATGGCAGGACACCAGAGCAAATCCACATAAACACAGGGAGGAGATGCAGACTCCACACAGAAGGCACCCCAGCCAAGAATCAAACCAGAAAACCTATAGCTGTGAGGCAACAATGCTACCACTGCACCATCAAATATGTAAGAAATTAAACATTCAGAAACCTGAAGTCAAAAATTCAAATGCCTGTCAATTTTATTTAACATTTGTTAGCAGGACAGTCTGACTTGGAACAAAAAAAAAATGTTTCAGCAGAGGCCCAAGAAGAAATAATGCAGACATGTCTTTGTAACATGGGAGGACACAAAAGCAAACCCCCACAAACACAGAGAGAAGATACAGATGCCACACAGAAGGCACCCCAGCCAAGAATCAAACCTGAGAACCTGCAGCTGTGAGGCAACAATGTGACCACTGCACCATCAAATATCAAGCATTTAAACATTTAGAAACCACAGATATTATGAGAAATAGAACAGATCAAATATGAGGTAAAAATCTGCAATTTTTTTACAAATGGTGGTACGTAGGTAATTCAGGCCCTTAACACCTGCATACAGGGTTCAAGCCTGAGGTATTCCCTATCACACCACCATGAGTTTGCTCTAGCCACCAGTATATAGCAACTGGGGCATTTTACACACACACACACACACACACACACACACACACACACACACACACACACACACACTCCCCTACCCCTTTAAATGTGTCCAGACCTGAATCCGTGAAGCAGCAGTACAATTCAAGTCCCAACCTCTGCATGAAGCAGCAAGTAACCTGCTCGAAATCCAAGTCCCAAACCCTCCATGAAGCAGCAAGTAGCCCACTCAAAATCCAAGTCCCAAGCCCTCGATGAATGTAATCAGCTTAAAACTCACCTCACTTCCCTCCTGATTGGTCCTGTCTGCAGATGAAGCAGTCTGGAGCTCCTCTGTTCTGTGTGGTCATCACTGCACAGATTCCTGAGCATCTGCGGGGCAGTCTTGAGTGCATCCGCGCATGTGTGGAGTTCCGGGACGCGTGAAAATAAAATATTTTGTTTCACGTTTTTTTTTTTCTAGGTGGGAGGGCTGCAGTCCTACAGTCCTATAGCACGAGCCACCTCTGGGCCTGGGGCACTAATAGTAAATTATGTTTCAGCCAAAAATGCATGGATGAGGTTCAAAAGAGCTCAGTGGTACAAAACAAGCTGTCTACACAGTCACTACAATGAACATGTTAGGTAGAAAACAAATAACCTGTAGTGAAAGATTGAAATGTTTATCTGGTGCAGAAGGGGGGATGAAACATATCAAGCCCACATGCTCATGCTTTGTTAGTAAGAAACAGTTTAACATTCTAAAATTCCCTCTCTAGAGGGACCCAGATGCTGTGAATGAACAAGCATATAAATGAAGGTACACTTCCTTATTTGCACTTAAAATAACCCTTCCACTTCAGGTAGTTTGTTATGAAATTTATATAACATAAAACATATAGTTCAGCACTGTTATGGATTATGCACATGTTAACTATTTTGGCTTTTTACAGGATAATGTGCAGGGCTGATGAATCAGGTATTTACACCATCATAAGCATTATATCAGCATAGCATGAGTTATGTATTGCATGCATCCATGAAGATGTGTCATAGACATTTTAGAACCTTTACCACATCTGGAGTTCAACATAACTGAGTGCCGGTGTACCTGGATATAATTACGTTCTGCAGTTGTGTCAACTGCAATAGCCTGTGGAAACTGTATACATAAAATTAGATAGGAGATCTAGGTCATTATACTTGTGTGTTAGCTATGTGGATAAAGGATTGCACCATTTACTGCAAATGGGAAGTGAAGAAGGGGAGGTTGAGACCTCTGACTTAGTCTAATCAAACTAAATGTACTGTCTGTGGACAGAAGTAATAAATACATGATAGGTTAAGCACTTTTGAATGCAGTTCTAAGTTTACACAAAGTGTGATGGTTACAGCCTACAACACAATCAGTGTCACATTAGGTAGTGTAGTCATATTTAGTGCTGAAAGATCAGAATCTGGTAGGTTCTATTCCCACACCAGGTACTTTTCTAGTACAGCATAAGGGGGGGTTGTTCTCCTGAGTGTCCCATCTTTTAAATGAGATGGTAAACAAAAGTCCCATCTTGAATTGGTGGAAGCTGAGGTGGATGTAAAAGATTCCAAGACACTTATCAAAAAAGATTAGGTGTTAATATAATATATTTACATATCTTTATACTTTATTTAAACTATATACAATCACAATCCTTCTCATTTTTCTTTCAACATCTTAAAGAACAAAAATATTTATATTATACATTTCCAAAAATATTCATATTGCACATTTCATCACCCACTTCTTTTTCCACAACCATCCAAAATGACCCACTTCTTATTAAACAAAAGCTCACCTGTTTGAGTTCTGCAAATTTTCCATACTGTTCCAGAAACGATCACATCCAAACCTTATATATATATTTCATTAACACTGAACAAAATATTTTCCACAAATATACACTCCCAAATCCTCTTAGCACTCTCACAACATAAAAGGTATATTCTGAAGTTTCTAATGCATTAATTATTGAACATACCCTCTCTGGCATCACTTTACAAACCATGTGACCTTTACCTGGGAGTTTATCAAAGCTTATCTATCCTACACACACACACACACACACACACACACACACACACACACACACACACACACACACACACACACAGCGAAAATCCTGCACTTGTAAAACACTCTCAACCTTTATTTCCTTTCTTGTATCAACTTTTTAACATCTTCACCTAACATATCTCATGGGTCAACATAATCAAAAATTCATTACGTCTTTATACCATTCTTTTATTTTTGCTTTTATCTTCTACATTTAATTTCCACATAAAAAATGACATTGTCATTCATTTAATTGCTCATTATTTAAATTAGACAGCCTTTATGTTGTCTCATTTTCCCATAAAATACTAAAAAAAAAAACATTTACTGCACATAATCCAGACTAGAACAGTCTATGGAACTTTATTCATATTATCTAATATTCAAAACAAATTTAAAGATACTTTATACATGACAGGGTTAATTAAACCCAGTTCCCACTTTTTTATTCATGTACATCACACCTGTTTTGATCATGTTTAACCATGATCCCAAATAACAGAAACAATTATATCCAACAATTCATTTTCTTTTTGAACTGGGAACATATGTACTCCAGCCAAATAAAGTACCTTCCCTAAAATAACCAAATTAAAAAGATACAGTTTCTTAACAAATGACAATGTAAACATCTTCAAAAAAGAAAGACATTTCTTCATTTTCCTTCAAAACACATTCCCATTGGTTCTCTATCACATTTTCCCCAAAACTAATACACAAAGCTGAAATTTCTGATAAAGAAAACTGTACACCCTCTGTCTTAACCACATCCCCTAATCCTTTACTTTTTTCCTGATTCAAACTCAGACCCACAAGAGCCAATAAACCTATTGTCCATTTCAATGCTTCTTTCACCCATTTCTTATTTTTGGCGATAATAACTAAACCAGCCACACAAGAAATCAAAAGCAGAATTTCTACTTCATTCTTATAAAACATATCACCTTACCATGGCTGTAATTAATTTGCCAAGAAATTACATTCATTACCATTGCAAAAAGGATTGTGCTTATCATCTCTGCTGAGCACTTCTTTTAAACTGTAACTCCTAACTAAACTTACCACTTACTAATACTGTAATCCAACGTTTACTATAAGTAAAAGTTTACAATGGCAGAACCCTTCCTTTGACATCATACACCGTCATAACTTTCAAACGTATCCATGTTCCACACTACCAAAAGCCTTTGCTATATCCCCACCAACAATTTTACTTCTCTGTGTCCAAATATTGTATTATCGATCACATCTCTAGCCAACCACACCATCTCCTGACTCTGTTTACCTCTTACTCCATATACTCCTTCAAATATATTCACCTGTAAAGCATTGTAACACCTCTTCTGCATAACTTCTATTAATAATTTATAATCTGCATTATTTATAGTTATTGGTCTCATACTTCCAATATCATTCCTATAATATTTTTTCTGTATTAACTTTAACACTTCCTTACCCAGTTTATTATTCTAAACACATTTTTTCCACCCATTCATTCAAAACATTAAAAGTTTTCCCTTTCATTCTTTCTTCATATATTTATGCATTTTATACCCAGTCCCATCCAAATCTGGTACAGAATTAGCATTTACTGCTTTCAGTGCTTCCTCCAACTCATCTCCAAATAATTCAACACTTCTTTTTTTAAATTGTTTGACATTCCACCTATGCTCTACCCTTATACTTCTACAAGTAAACACTGACAGAACATTAACTTCCCCTATTTTTATAATCTCCTGCTTATATTTTTCCTTACCTTCTTTAGCAATTTATACTCTAAAAAGGCTTTCCTTATCCCTAATCCACTTAGACAAAAGGAAGACAGCCACTCCATCCTTTCTCTGACATAACGCCATTGCCTGTACTTCTGCCTCATTTCTTTTTCTGTTTTTTTTTTTTAATTATCTTTCTTTTTTTAAAGAATCATATCCTTTCAACAACCCATTCCAGTATGCATCTGTTTTTACCTGTTTCTTCTTCCTTTTCTCTCTCCTGCCACTGCCAGTTATACGTTTTATACTTTTTTTTAAAGCTAACCACCAGTCAATGTCTCATAAAAGCCCTCATTGTTAAATGATTTCTGAAAGTGTTTAAGTGTTTTATGTCTACCAAATCTTTCACTATTTATAACATCTCCAGTCATCATTTTTTATCCATCTCCCATCTTTTAACCTGCATTGATTCTCCTCTACTGTTATCCAAGTAGCTAATGATCAGAAATCATGCAACAATAGCCATCCATCAATCCTCTTTAGGTGGTTTGAAAAAAAAATAAATTCCAGCTCTTAGACTACCTTCTAAATATGTATACTTCTTTTTCTGACTCGTATACAACTCTCCATTTTTAATAAATCAGAATATTTCCAATCACCACCTGAAAACCTTTTTCTTATTCTCATGTCACAGTTAAATATCTACTATCATCATCATTATCTCATTAACAGCAACATATGGCAGCAATCTTTCAAATAAATCTTCCCTTTGCTTTATAACCATAAATGTATAAATGCTTAATATTCTATAATCACTCACTATCAAAAAATCTAACACTATAACCATTCCCAGTACAACTATAATCAAATTTGGCATCTTTATATCCACTTCTCTTCTACAAAAGAGTCATCCTGCAACATGTATCTACTCCAAAACACCATGCAATAATCACCCCCACAAAAAAAAAACTGTATCTGCATTCCTTTATACCATTCTATAAGACAAATATCTAATGAAAGAATAACATCTTGATTCTGTTTTTTTACAGCACTCCAGAGCACATAATCTTTGGATGTAATTTTCATACTATTTATATTATATTTGTGTTAACTGATAGAATCCAGAAATTTATCTTTTTTTTAATTCACATTGCAAAGTTTTTTGTCTTCAGTCTTTCCACAAAAATAGTTAACACTAGGTTAACTGTCCTTGTGAAGCATTTTAAGCCTAGTCAAATTTCCCATCCTAAAAGTAAGAATCAAAACTTATACCTTGTGTCTATAAGTTAACACCTTAACCATTATGCCAACCTCCAGACCAGAAGTAGATTTCTGATTTCCCATCTACTGGACCAGTTTACACTTGAATATGGTTAGGGAAAAGCTCTGCTTCACCTGGATAGGAAGCCTGTTCCAGAGAAGAGCTATTCTCTGAGACACATATTTGTCCCATCAACAAGTCCTATTTATGTCACAGGCAAGGTTTAAGGCACTGGATCAGGTAGTTCTGATGCTATTTGTTTTCTGGATATACAAGAGGTCCATCAGAGCAGGATCCAAGGATGTCATGTATGCCAGGAATAGATCACCCCTCAAGAATCCATAAGAGATGGAGTATGAGGATAAGGCTTTGAGGAGATCCATTTTGTGAGGAAACTCTGTGGATGTTTCAGTTGTTGCATTTGCCTGATCAGGTACATACAGAATGGGGTGTTGTACTCGATGGACCTAATAAGGGTCAAATACAACAGAATTATGACTTTCTTGGACCTAGATAACATACCCTTGCTCATAAATTGAGCAAAATAAAATGATTTCCTTATTACTTTAGAAACTTGTTGGTCAAAAGCCAGGTTGCTGTCTACATGTCCACAAATCCCTAATTACTGGGACTGCTCTTGGGGATGTGTTGTCAATGAAGTACTTTCCTGGGGAAGCTGACCTTCCAAAGAATACGTTTATGCATTTATTGTCATCAAGTTTTAAACCATGGTTCTGGCACCAGTTATTTTTCTGTGTTAGTACTTTCTGGATGATGTTAGTGTCTTGGGGGGGAGGATTCTATGACTGCTTCTAGTTTGCAATCATCAGCAATCTTAGTCAGCCAGATACACTTAACATTGGCCTTGACTTCTGAGAAATATATTCCAAAAAGGAGTGGACCCCGCAGAAAAACCTAAGAGACTATATTAGTGACCAGTGTTTTTGTGGAGATAAGACTCTCCTATCCTAACTTCTTGGGTCCTATATGAGAACCAGCTTGCTATCCAGCATGTAACGTAAGGGTCTATGCCTAATTCTGTGAGTTTGTTTGCAATACGCATGTAGGGCATTGTGTCAAATGCCTTTATCATATCAAGATAGGCAGTATGCACTATTTTACCCTAACTGATTGCCTTGGTGACTTTCTTAAACAAGTCTACCAGGCTAAATAGGCATGATATTCCCTTGACGAAGCCAAACTGGGTTGGATTCAATATTTGAAGGATCCCTATGTTACTTATCATTTTCATGGCAACTCTTTCCATGGCTTTGCATATTAGAGTAGTCAAACTTATGGGTCTGTAGTTTTAGGGATCTATAGATGGCCCATCCTTGCGCAGAGGAATGACCACTGCAATTCTTTATTCATGTGGCATGAAGCTTGACTGGAGGCTATTGTTAAAAAGTAATTGCAATGAACCTAAATGGTCATGCTTACTGCAATTTAGGAATAATTCTGGGATTATACTAGAACCCATTGATGAAGTATTCTTGGCCTTGGAGACTACATTTAGGACCTGCTTCCTGGTGATAGCTGGGGGGGTTATGTTTGATGGTATTTAATGAGAGCTGGCTGGGACGGAGATAAGGGTGAAATTGGAGCTTTGTGTAGGTGGCTCTATTTACTATTAGTTTTGCACATTGTTCTGTACTTCCTTTGAGGTTGTGGAAATAGCTAAAGAAAGCCTTTATGGTTGTCTTTGGCCTGAGAAGTTATTCTTACTTCAAACTTGGCTTTGGCAGACTTGATTTGCCCTTTGAGTTGTTTGTTTAAATTGAGGGAGGTTTTATCCTGTTGGACATTGTATTTCCTAACTTTTGCCATTATGTTCTTCCTTTTGTTGTGCAACCTTTTTATGTTAGGAGTCCACCAGGGTGGCTTGTGTTTTGAGTTTGTTCAGAGCTTATTCCTAGTGGCCATAGCTGCCTCAGTGCTTCTATTAACAAAATTGTACAGAGATTTGTGAACAAGCCAACATAGGTAGCTGTGTTCTCAGGATTTGATGTTTGCCATAGAATAGTTCCCAACTGCTGCAGGGCTAGCCGGGGTCATGGGTTTTATTTTTATTTTGACAGAGATGGCTTTATGGTTTGACCTTACCAGACAGGGTGTTACACTGGAGGGCAGCATTCTTCTATGTGTGTGAGGACCAGGTCCAGTAAGTTTGCACTCCTAGTGAGTGAGTGGATTATCTAATCCAGGGTGTTTTTCTTAACAAAGTCAAGGAATCTCTGGCCATTCACATTAGGTTTCATGCATGAGTTTATAGTGTGATAGTTAAAGCTGCTCACGAATATAGTATTGGGTTGAATGGTGAGTGCCTCCAGTATATCTGAGTTATTGGTTTCCTGGAAAGTGCAAACCACAAAATTCCAAATAACAGACACTTTGAGCCGAATAAGCAATGTACAACTAGTATAATTTATTAATTCCACAAAGCTTTCGGGACGAACCCTTCTTCAGTGTGTATATTTCATAATTACAACACTCACTCTATTTGAATATCATATATTAAGACATAGCCCAATCAAAAACCATTTCATATTAAACAATTATAATACTTAAAATTTAAAATGGCCTGCTTAAAGGCACCATTAACATCTGTCTAAGGAATGTATTTAATTATATATGAAAACCCATATTTCCTAAAATATACAGCTAAAATAATAACAGATAACATTAGGAATACTAATATACACTAAATAAAAATAATTTGGCAAATATTTGTTTCTTTCTGAGCACAGGTTTAATACCATCTCCTGTATTTAGGCCTGGTTTATAGTCTGCACTTAATAATGATATCCGACTGCGGTGGTGGTGCTGCGGTGGCATTGTCACCTCACAGTAAGATGTTGTCCTGTTCGATTCTCAGCTAGAGCATCTTCTGTGTGGAGACATGCATGAATGGGCGTACCTTCGTTCAAGGTAGTGCATCAGGGCCGGCAACTCGGCGCATAAAAATTGACTGCCAATCATTAGCGGACCAGAGTTCTGCTGTGGCGACCCCTAACTGGGAAAAGCCAAAAGACACAACAACAACAACTTAATAATAATATCCAATTATATTCACAGATTTCAAGGCCATTATTTAAATCACCACCTCTCCTATTTTTAAATAAAACTTCCCTTACCAAACAAAACTACCAACAGCTTAGAAACCAAGCCAAGAAGCTAACCAAACTTGATAAATAAAACTACTTTCTCAGTGTCCAAAGTAAACACTCAAAACAGCCACAAAAGTTTTGGCAAGCTATTAACTCCCTATTAAAACCAAGCAGATCTACCATGCTAGCTCCTATCTCCACCAATAACAACAACAACATAGCCTCTCAGTTTAATTATCATTTTACAAAATCCATCCTAACATTATCAACCCAATTATCCAAAGACATCCATGCACATATCTCAGCCAAATGTCCAGATTACATCCCCTCCTTCACTTTCTCTCCAGTTCCCACC